>NW_026991505.1:705000-780000 GCF_036370855.1 Dromaius novaehollandiae
TTCACCAGCATTTTGCACAAGATGTTATGCCTTTTCATCCAGGCATTTCCCATTCAGAAGGACAGTGCTGCAACCTGCCGCAACTCCTTCCCTCCAAGCCCCTGGCCTTCTCTCCACCCGGATGTTCAGTTCTGTGGTGAATGCAGGCTGCTACTCCAGGCGCAAAGGCCAGACTTAGAGCCACCATAGTGTCGACCTCACCATTATATTGGGTTTCTTTGGCATAATCGGTTGCATGGGCATTCACATGCCTTATGGCAATTCAACGTTGGGTGCTGGCTTCCCGATGCTAGGCCATAGGGGCTTTCCCCATATTTTGTTGTGTGAATAGCCCATCCCATATACCCAACAGACCATACGTAAGGCCCTTATGTAGTGGCCAACTATCAGTGTATATAAATTGGGACTCTTCAACCCTTTCTCCTTCTAGCCACGGACGTGCTAGAGGAGAATGCGACCTCGAGGAGGCCGTGGTCCCCCAGCCAAGGAACAGCTGGGTGGTACCATCTGATCCCTAAGGCTGAGCTCTAGATAAACCTCCCACCCCAGTCTCTTAACCTCTTCAGGCAGCATGCCACACAAGATGTTATGTCTCTTAATCCAGACGTCCTGGACTACAGGGCAGTAGCCGATGATATGTGAGCAAGTCTCCCATTCCGCAGAACAATGCCTGCACCCCTTCGGTGCCCCTTCTCCCAGCTTGCGTGCCAAATACTCCCTGGTGGGATAGACATTGGCATGCAGCTGTATTGCTGTCAATTACTTCCTGTGAGGAATTCCCCAGTAACGTAGAAGCCAATAGTTATGGATGCTATTGTTTTCTTAAGAAGTTCTTAATACCGTGGCCTTGTGCTTTTAGATTGGCCCAGTTCTCTAACTCTCTTTTTCTCCACTTGCTAGGAATAGGATAGATGCTACGGGGAGCTGGAATTTCCCATTTGGACACCAACTCGCCCCCTTCCAGTGCGGTGGGAATTGTAACAGGGAGTTCATCCCCTGTTGATGGAACCTTGTCTGCTTTACCTCCTGTGGCGATCCATACCCTCTCAAACTCCTTCTGGATCTGGCGGGTGGAAGTGGCTCGACATGTGCCGTGGGTGTGTCGTGGGGGAGGGGGGCCCGGCAGGCACCAAAACGGCAGTGGTCGGGGCAGTGCAAGGGAAAGGCAGTCAGCTGTTGTCCCCATCCCCTGGACCCCAGACGGGAACAAGGGACCAGCGCACCACTGAGAGAGTGGTGGAGGAGAGCCCATACAGCAGCACTGGCGGTGGCAGTGGGCAGTGCCCTTCTCGTTCGGGTCTGCCCTTCTTTCCCCCTCCCACCCCGTTCTTGTATGGTCAGCAAGGCGAGCCCTCTTTCTCTCTACTGTCCCTTGCTCAGCAGCCAGTGTCGACATGAGGAGGGAGGCAGAGCAGAGGGGGCCCTCAGGGGCTGTGAATGCTGTCCGCTCCTCCCTCGGTGGGGACCGAAACCAAGACAACTCTTAGCGGTCGATCACTCAGCTCGTGCATCGATGAATAATGCAGCTAGCTCCAAGAATTAATGTGAATTGCAGGACGCATTGATCATTGACACTTCGAACGCACTTGTGGCCCCGGGTTCCTCCCACGGCTATGCCTGTCTAAGCGCTGCTTGACGGTCAATCGTCACCCAAGCTGCGGTGTGGATGCAGCGGTGCCGCCCCTCGGCAGGTGGGGGATGGCACAGTTCAGGTGTGCCCGGCCACGCCTGTCCTCCCCTCCGAGCCCGGCGGCTGCCGCTGCACTGCACATCTTGTGCGGTGTGGCGCAGCTGTGGCGCCTCGCAGGCCCGTTGCCCCAGGGAGAGGGGGCTTTTGTTTCTTCAAATCCCAAAGAGGCATCATCTGGCTGAATCCCTTGTAACATTTCAGTTTGCTTCCAGCTTTCATTTAGATGGGGAGAAATTCTCCCGCTTTGATCCACATATACACAGCAACTAGTATTTATTACTGTACCTACTCCTCCCTGAGATGCTAATAACATACCTAGAGCCATTCCGTTCTGGGTGGTTATTTTAGCAGTCTCTGAAACCTCCCCTTGTAAACCTGTAATGGCATCAGAGGTTTTATTCCCTATTCTCTCAATAACTGCTGAAATAGTTACCGTTGCTTTTTCAAGTTCACTCACTCCCAACTGTGGAAACAGACACCTTGCGAATGAATGAAACCTAGTAGGTTGATCCGTTAAAGGATTATTGATCCTCTTTTGTCTCCTCATGAATGTTCTTAGCCATGATCTTTGATATCTGTTATTCAGTTCTTTGTTACAGTTATGGTTGGGATTATTGCCCCTAGAGTACATGTCCCAGACCAATTAGGAGGCAGCACTTTTTGTGCCTTGCTCTCACACAACCAACACCATCCACTACCTTTCAGAACACGCCACCCATTTAGTTCCTTACTTGGCCACTTATAACCTATTTCAGGTATCCGAAAGCAATCTTCATAACTTCCTACCTTCATGGATCCAGTACAGTTGATCGGCTGTTTTCCATAAAGTACAGGTTTCTCCCACTATTTATTTCTATTATTACATCTTCGGATACATTGATCATAATCTCCTGTCACACTCTGGACTTCCCATTCCTGTTCTGTTGTTTCATCATATTTTGGTTGATCACTATCATTTCTTATCTGTTTTATAAACTCCATAAAGGAAAAAAATAAGAGGCACTCCAATTAGCGGGAAGCCCTTGTTGGAATCTTCAGGGAAGTGGGCACACACCCAACAATCCCTCTGGTTAACTATCTTCATAGATTTCGTATTTACTTCCAAAGGAAGATTTTGTCCCCCAAATCCTTCCTGATTCCCTTTAACTTTGGCTCAGGTAACCTAGAAAAACTAACCACCACATTTCTCCCCTGGTTGTTAAGGAGAACATCATTTTTACACAGATACCATAACAACAATATTAACCCTATTCCTAACAAACAGATTAAAGCAATTTTCCCCTGAATACAATCTAAATTTAAACCTGATTCACTTTTAATACAGCTCATATATCTTTATATATTTTTAACGTTAAAGGGTGAACTTGTTCAGCTTTCCACGTCTCTCAAGGTACTGCTTTCACTCGGGTGTGGTGGAACCAGGAATCAATTCCCTGCAGTTTCACAGCAGTATTTGTTGTTAGCAGTACCAGATACGGTCCTCTCCATTTTTCTATCAACAGCTCATCCTTCCAGGTTCGAAGATATACTTGATCTCCCGGCTGGAATGAACGTACAGCTGAATCTAAAAGTACAGGAGATCTTAACTGGATGTACCTATGGAGAGAAGTAAGAACCTTTGCCATAGACAAGAGAGAATCACTTAAAATTTAATGGCCCTTAATGTGCATCTGAGTTTCATTTCCAGTTAAATTTAGCGTGTAAGGTTTACTATACAGAATCTCAAATGGACTAACTTTCTCCCTAACCCTTGGGGTTATTCTGATTCTTAATAATGCCAGAGGTAAAACATCAGTCCATTTCATCTGAGTCTCCTGACACAATTTCCCTCTCTGTCTCTTAGTTGTTTGATTCATTCTTTCCTTTTCCACTGGATTGTGGCTTCCAGGGGGTATGTAAATCCCATTTAATTGGTAGTATTTCTGAGATTTCCTGTACTATTTCTGCTATAAAATGAGGTCCCCGATCCAAACAAAAGCCTTCTGGTCAATTTATTATGTCTTGGCAACACCACAACGCTGACTTGTTTGATACTGAGGCAGAAGAGAATCCTGATTTGAATGGCGTGAAACCCTGATGCCAGCAGATTTGCCGTAGCGCATATAAGCACATTAAAGTGAGATACATCTTTTGAATACAGGTTAAAAATGCCATTCTTAGCTGTTGCATTTTTAATAATAAAGACTACAACAGGTAGTATCCATTGCAGACACTCAAGTCTGACATAAACAAGTCCTGTGCCACACGATTTGCAAAAGGGGGCGGGGTGGCGGTGGGGAGAGAAAGCTCCACCCGTGGAACCAGCAGCATCCCTTTGGTCCTCTTCGCCCTGGGTGTCTTGGAAAAGTTCAGAGCCAAATCAAAGCAAATCCAAGTCCCAAAGTCTCTGCGTGATCGCGGTCTGGTTCGGTGTGTCCCGGGTGGTCGTGGGGAGACCATTTCAGGGGTCGCGGCAGCTCAGTCCTGTTTCCATCAAGAACAGATGGCTTGTTCAGGGTTATGTTTTCATAGCTTTCGTCCACGGTGGTGATATGAGATAGAGAGAGATCAGAAGGAAGTATAGAAAAGGTAGAAGTGTGCACGGGAGTTATGAACAATTTTTAACAATACCTACTTTTAACAATAATCATCTCTAAAACTAAGCAATTTTTAACAATAACTTCTTTGAACAATAACATATCGAAAGAACAGTATCTTAACATATCTACTTTTAACAATAACATCTCTAAAACCAACCGAACCAAAAGGTGTCCCAGGCCATGTTTGAGGGTTTGCCTATGGCGCTGGGGGATTAGTGGAGGAAGGTGATCGTCTACAATGACAATACCAAGGCAAACAAAGGCATATTAAAAAAGCAGTTAGAACAATAGCTAAAAGACCAAGTGCTGCAACATAAATTGATATGGTGTCATAGAACATGTTGTTTTCCATTCTCCTGGTGGTATAATCCACCGATGTATTCGTCGGCCAAGGTGTGACGGTGGAGTACCTCTTCTCTGTTACCCTCAGGGCTCCAGCAACACGAAGGTGGTTGTGGATTGCTGACTGCAGCCCTCGTGGTTGGCGCTGATGTCCGTTATTACTGTTTCTTTGCTATTCTAGCACTTTCCCTCATGAACAAACTGTAAGCAGTGTCCCTGGTAAAAAGCAGATGCAACCAGCCTTGAGGCACCCAGCACATGGAGCCAAAGCATGCCATAAAAGGAAAGGTTTCTGATTATGCTCTTTGATTGGTTAGGAGCATCTGGACCATGTGAGAGAGTACAGAAAAGGCCTTGCTATGGGTGGGAGGTGCAGAGCTGCTGCCATGTGTTGTTCCCTCCAGTGCTACAGAAACAAATCTTTTGTTCTGACCTAACCCAGAAGTATTGAGAATTTCTTCAACATGTTGCCTTTAACTCAGGCAGTCCTATGCTGAAACAGAAGGTACCTTCCCTGTCAACATCAAGCACAGTCCATCCAAGCTGCTTCTGCCTCCACCCTCCCACAAGTTCTCTTCCCTCATGGGCTGCCCCACTCCATCCACTTGAGCACCTCTCCATGCCAGCCTGCTGCTTCTGAGCAGCTTCTTGCTGCAGAAGTAACCTCACAAGCTATGGCCCAGCCCTCACACCTTCACCTACACCTCCCTCTTGGCTGCCTCTGCCCTCTCCTCTCTGCTCCACGCCCCTTCACTCCAACACACAACACACCACCTGCCCTGCCCTTCCTCTGCCTCCCAGGCCACAAACCCCTTCCAGCTAGGCTTACAAGGTGACTGGACGGTTAGGGGCTGCCAGGGAGCAGCTTCGGGCTGAGGCTTCAGGCATCGGTGCAGAGTCTGGGCTTTGCTTAGTGGACTTATGGAAAGCTTTTTGGGGATGGTTCCATTTTTTTGTCTTGTTAGGAAAAGCACGCTAGTTCTTTTCCTTGGGGTGGGGGAGTGGTGAGAGGAACTTGAATGCCTAAATGCCTGTCCCCTCATCCCAGTCCTGAGCACCTGTTACGATGAGTGGGAGCAGGGGATTGGGCCCATAGCCCGGTGGTGTTTGGAGATGAGATTTGGAATCCCTGAGACACGTTTCCTTCATTCTCTGTCTCCACTCTCTTCCATCCTGCAGGAAATGACTGCACTTCCTTCCCTTTCTGCAGGCCACATTCTTCTTCCAGACACTGTTCAACAAGGACCACCTTGGTCAGTTCCTGCTATGGGAGGTGGTTTCCACTTTGGGGAGCAGTCCGGCAGGACCCCTGCCCTTCTGATACCCCCCAGCCTCAGGATCACATCTCACAGGGCACAGAGCGACAGAGCCCTGGGGCACCTTGTGGAGGGGTGAATGCTTATCCTCAATCTCATGGCCCTTTGCCATGGCACCAATGCACTCCCATGGCCTGGTGTGTGCAGATACGCTGCGTGTCAATCCCTGCATACGTGGTTCTGGGAGGGGATGTTTGCCATTTCAGTATTTCCCCCAGAGCTCACCCTCTAATATGTTGTCACAGCCCTGGGCCCACCAAAAAACTGTCACAGGTAGCTCAACTTCTGCCAGTGGGGACCTGGCAATTTCTATGCCTATTCCAAGGTATCTGGAAGTTTCCCTGAGGGAAGAACACAATCTATCTCATTTGTTTAGTTGAAGTCACATTAGAGGTCAGTCTCTTGCTGCCAGTGATCAGCCCTCAAGACTAGAAGTCTTCTCGATCCAAAAGAATCAAAATCCAAAGAGGCAATTTCAGATCTTGGTCAGCCCCTGTCTCCAGGATGTAAGATCAAATACAGAGGGCAGCTCCCCACATAACTGAGTGTAAGATCAAGGTCTGCAAAACAGCTACAGTGCTTCTTTCTAAATTTGTGGTCGGTTTGTTTCAGTTTTCCAGTGAGGACAGGACAAATCTAAGCTGCATGAGGTAGCCCACAAAGTCCAAAATGAAAGCTCTACATTTCAGTGGACTGCTTCACTAAAAAGTTGTTTTTCTTGGCTTAAATCAGATTAGGAATTGATGCCCTTGGGCTGGAATGCTCTATTTGCAGAAATGGTTTTCCTTCAATACCTTGTACTTGCATTTCCTCTGGATTTAAATTTCCTCAGTAGGCCATTAACATGGAGTAAGTTGCCCCAGTATCTACTAAAAGCTCAGGGTAAGTGGCCATTAACTCTTATTAGGGTCCTAGCTCAGTCTCCTACCACTGATTCAGATGCTGCTAGTGCTTCCGGTTCCCCTAGAAGCAGATTTGGGCACTGAAACAGTATAAGGGGGGAGCAAGGGCAAAACCATTACTCGAGTCTCCCAGCGCTTGTTGCGCAAGCGTATGTCTTACCTTACTTGAATCCCCAGATCTCCCTGGTCATTTAAAAGCTCAGTTATCCCAGACTTACTAGTGGTTCATTTGCTGAGGTTTCTGATCCCCCAAGCAATGACCCAAGAAGGTCAGCTTACCCATACCAAATGAAGCACCTTGAGACCATTGCTCAGAGGGTGTCCCCTCCCAAGTCTGTAACAGTCATTCCTCTTGACAGAGAGCTATAGCCCTACCCTTACTGAGACCTGAGGTACCTTCAATTTCTTTCCAGTTTTCCAGAATTTCTGCTAGCAGTGAACCCCAATTTTACCTTCCCCACTGAACCTCCCATGACTCATGCTGACCCAGTTTTAGTACCTCCCTAGTGAGTGCCACTACTGCAACGACTGTCAGGTGAACTCAGCCTGTGCCAGCTGTGTCAAATGCAGTTCCAGTGCTCACCAGATTGGAGGCCAGCAGTGTCCCACCTGGTTCACCAAAACTGCTAAAATATTATCAGTGTACAGAGATTGATGTTAAGGAAGCTCATCTCCCTACATAGTCTTCAAGTGATTTTCAACATTCTCGCTTTCTCCTCCAAGCCCCACTAGACTGACACCCCTCCCCTCCCCTCCAACTAGACTGACAATGTGCTGTCAGTGCAAAGACAATATGTTCTGGAACAGGAGTCAAACACAAAGGGAAGCAGGAGAAATGGTGAATACAGCTCAGAACTGACTTCACATCTAAAGGTGACCCCTGAGCTCCTTTAATCAATGATTTGCTCACAGGAGCTCAGAGCGGCTCAGTGACCAACCTGGATAAACTGCCCTTTTCCCCTGTCTTGCATCTCTAGTGAAATCTCTGGCAAGCTACAGATGTAGCAGTTCCCAGGAGCAGTTCAGGCCCCTGGGCACAGAAGGGAGGTTCCTGCACGACTTAGAAACTGCATTGGTCCTTGCTGTAACTTTCCCCCTGGGGGATTTTGGGAGACACCCTCAAAAGCAATCTCAACCATGCTATAAGCTAAACCATTATGCAGTGAAGGGATGAGCTCTCCAACTGGAGAAGAGATCTGTTCTTCTGGCTTCACTCTCTACTTGAAAGGGGGGGGCAGATTTTCCTGCTAAGAAATAGCTACCCAGACAATCTGACCTCTTGTAAGAGGGTAGTCACCCATCAAGTCAGACATCAGAAGCACTAAAAGTGCAGCCTAGCTATAAAAACTGTAGCAGCAATCATTTGCTAACAGAGCCTCTGATCCCTAACCTCACGGAAGTACCAGAAGGAGAAAGACAGAGGCAAGGTACATAAGAATGTTGGGCAGGAAGTGTTGCAGGGAGATTTCCTTGACTTTCATGAGCTGCCTTCTTGGTTCCGTGTTTTCAGTCCCAGCAAGGAGAAAAGGTTTGGCAGATTTTGGCAAGAAGCCTTGTTGCATGAGACAACAACTTCACTGCCCTCCTGGCCATCTGGAGTGGTTAGCTGTAGCACAGCATGCAGTGCACAGATGCAATGATTACTGTCCTTCATTGTAAGCATAATCAGCCTTCTTGTGCGTGATCAGTTTGTTGTTGTGACACACTGTGGAGTGTGTACTTGAGTTCTTTTGGATCTTGACCGGAAGGAGATTCACACGCACAAGGCTGGAGAACAGCCAAATGCCTTTATTGCTGTAAGGCGATCTGTGATTCATATTGTTACAAGACAACCCTGAGAAGCTCAGAAAGAATGTTCGAAGTAGGTAGATTTGGATAACTTCTATCTTAGATAGAATTTGCTTAGCATGAGTAGCCGCACACTTGCTTAGCATAAGTAGCTAAATTTGCTGAAGCCTTAGGCTGCGCTCCTAGTTCGTTAAGAAAAGGCCTCAGAGCTGGTGCAGGCTGGAAAGATAAGGGAGTTACAAGCAGTCTGCATTCCTGTGCCCCACTCTCCGAAAGGGAGGATGCCAAGGCTGAGAAATAAGGCCTGTTTGGGCGCCAAGACCTTGGGAAGCAAAAAGCTTCCTCTCACTGTTAAAACAGTGATGATTAAGGGGTCTGGATTATGTCTTCTTCCTCAGGGCCTTGGAAGATAACACCTACTGACCCAGCTGGGGCAGTGTTAATTAATTGACCAGGACCTTGAGAAGCAGGGGTGGGACCCAGGGAAATGTGAAGAAATCATTAACCAATCAATGTAAAAGAGGAAGGAAGTCACAAATATGGCAAATTTGATTGTATAAATGCTACCAGAAAAATTGGGGGGGGTGTGCTCGATTTGTGGAAAACCACCGAGCACCCAGGCTTGCGCAACTCTGAAATAAATAAACAAATGTCTCTCCTGAGTGTGTAATTATTGGCTTATTGCACACCGGGCAACGAATCCGCTTTTCGGACAACAATATCAGCATATGCTATAGCAGGTTCTGCTGCATGGTGACTCAGTTCTTGCCCAGTAGATTGTACTGTTTATGCTGTTCGAGGAGCTGCGATGTGTGAACCCCTAAGCTACTGCTGAGGGAGATGGGGCATCCCCGGTGCTGCTGCCCCACTGAGGACACTGCAGCTGGTCCATGTCTTGCTGGTCGATGGTGCCCTTGCTGTTATAGACCAGAGTGCTGGACAGCAGTACGGCTAGCACGAAGATCCATGCGTCATTCTTGGTGTTTCCCTGGAACAAACAGCCCTGGATGATACCAAGAAACTGTGTGCAAGGCCCGCTAAGAGTTAGCAAATCCCCAGATCCCCAGGGAACAGGGAAAACTTTTGGGTGCTGGCTCAGGGTTGGTCTTGGCCTTGGTGCTCAGGGTTTGCGGTAGGGGCTAGAGCTTTGGCAGAGGGCTGTGGGTTGGAGTGGGGGTGAGGGCTGCAGCCCGGTGCAGCACCCCAAGGCGAGCGATGAGGCCTTGGGATTAGCTTCAGGCACAGGGTCCGAGTTTAGGGAAGCGGGCAGAGATGGAGGCTTCAGTGTAGCCCTTGGGGTTTGGCCTTGGCGAATTTAGGACGCCAAGGCAGCAAGGTGCAAGGGTAGGGCTTCAGGTCAGTGCTTTGGCATGGGGTGGGGGCCTCCCGGAGGGGCTCTGCCAGGTGCTGTCCCAGCTGCAGAACCACTGCCTCAAGGCCCCTTACCTCCCCACAACATGGCCTCTCTCCTGGCTGCCACCTGGCAGCCCTTCCTGTCCTCCCGCGCCTGCCTCCAGCTCCTGCGTGCTTCGCTGAGGCAACACAGAGCACCTCCTCATCAGCACCCAAGCGCTCTCCCTCCAGCCTGCCTCTGCCTCTGCCACCCCAGCCACCTGCGGCCCTCCTGCCGTGCCCTTCATTTTCCCAGGAGCACCTCACAATGCCTGCCTCCTGCTCCTCACCAATCACATTGCTGCAGCACAAGTGACCTCACAATCTACAGCGCAGCCCTCACACCTTCACCGCCACCTGCCTCTTGCCTGCCTCTGCCCTCTCCCCTCAGCTCCACGCCCCTGCACTCCAACACCCCACCTGCCCTGCTCTTCTTCTGCCTCCCAGGCCCCCAAGCCCTTCCAGCTCGCCTTACAAGAAGGCTGGGTGCTTAGGGGCTGCGCCAGAGCAAGTTTGGCCTTAGGCTTCAGGCATGCGTGCAGGCTTTGGGCTTTGTGCTGAGTGGGGTCAGGCAAAGCTTTTGGCTCCAGCCTCAGTGTTTGGCTTGGCCTTGCGGCTCAGCACACCTCCCCCCACCCCACTACCTGTTTACCCTCCTGGCATGCCCCTGACCTTCCCAGCACCACCTCACAGTGCCAGATTCCTGCTCCTCACCAATCAGATTGCTGCAGCACAAGTGACCTCGCAGCCAAGAACCCAGCCCTCACCCCTGCACTTGCAGCTCCCCCTCGCCTGCCTCTGCCCTCTGCTCTCAGCTCCAGGTGCTTGCACTCCAAGACCAAACACCAGCCCTGCCAGGCCTCTGCCTCTGCCTGCCAGGCCCCAAACACCTTGGCGCTAGGCTTACAAGACGCCTGCAGGGTTAGGGGCTTTGCGGGAGCAGCATAGGGCTTAGGCTTCAGGCCTCAGTGGGGAGGTTGTGCTTTGCAGCTGCTGGGCTTTGGGAAAGCTTTTGGGTGATGGCTGAGTGCTGGCCTTCATGTTTCTGCTGAGGGTTTTGGGAATGGGCAAACTCTGTGGCCCGGGGTGTGTGTTTGTGTGTGGGTGAGACCTAGAGCGTGCTCTAGCACTTGAAGGCAAGCGATGAGGGCTAGGCCTTAGCTTCAGACACAGGGCAAGAGTGAGGGTAGGGGGTAAGGATTCAGGCCGCAGCACAGCCGTTTGGGTTTGGCCTTAGTGGCTAGAGGAGGGGAAGGAGGGAAGGCAGAAGGGTAGAGCTTCATCTTAGTGGTGAGGCCCCCTCAATTCCCCAAGGCCAAACCCCAAGGGCTACACTGAAGCCTCCGTCTCTGCCCGCTTCCCCAAACTCAGACCCTGTGCCTGAAGCTAATCCCAAGGCCTCATCGCTCGCCTTGGGGTGCTGCACCGGGCTGCAGCCCTCACCCCCACTCCAACCCACAGCCCTCTGCCAAAGCTCTAGCCCCTACCGCAAACCCTGAGCACCAAGGCCAAGCCCTACACAGAGCCAGCAGCCAAAAGCTTTGCCTGACCCCACTCAGCACAAAGCCCAAAGCCTGCACGCATGCCTGAAGCCTAAGGCCAAACTTGCTCTGGCGCAGCCCCTAAGCACCCAGCCTTCTTGTAAGGCGAGCTGGAAGGGCTTGGGGGCCTGGGAGGCAGAAGAAGAGCAGGGCAGGTGGGGTGTTGGAGTGCAGGGGCGTGGAGCTGAGGGGAGAGGGCAGAGGCAGGCAAGAGGCAGGTGGCGGTGAAGGTGAGAGGGCTGCGCTGTAGATTGTGAGGTCACTTGTGCTGCAGCAATGTGATTGGTGAGGAGCAGGAGGCGCGCACTGTGAGGAGCTCACGGGAAATCCAGGGCATGCCAGGAGGTCTGTCCAAGGCAAGAATGCAACCTGTGAGGACAGGAAGGCTCCATTTTCTCAGACACAGCTGGCCTCCCTTATAGCATCTACGCAATGTAAAGCCATTTCCTCCGTGCGGTGCCTGTGCACTTGGCTCTTCTTCCAAAATTGGAGTCATGAAAGTGGTCATGGAATGGTATCCCTAAAGGGCTCGTTGCTTTGCTTTCATTCTCCACGGGCTCAGGTTGATGTGTTCAGTGTCCCATTGTAAGCTGTTAGGGAACCAGGTTTAGATTCAGGGTTCGCTTTTGGGGGCCTGTGTCAGTGGAGATGGTTAAGGATCCCAGAGTTACCTTCCTGAGGCTGTGACACGTTTGTTTGGGCAGGTGATGGCTGACCATCTTCCTGGAGAGGCAATAAGCTGCCAGCGGAGCTCAGAGCATTTTTGGGAACATCATACAGTGGGGGTGGGCAGTGGGTGGAGCCATACAACACAGGAGACCATCCAAGGTGGAGTCACCGAGCGGTAAAGAGCAAAATCAGGAAATGCATAGGTAAAGGAGGGCTCCGCAATCCCAGGAGAGGCCGTGGAGACCCAGCAGGCTCAGGGAAGAGAGACTGGAGAGCCATCCTTGTACTCTCTTTGAAATGCCATAGGCTGGCTCCAGTGCAGCCCCATAACATATCTCGTACCCTCCGAAATGCTGCCTGGGCCCTCTGAGCACCCTCCACAGCCACATAAAATGGGAGGCGGGGACTGCCAGTGGCATGAGAACCATCCTCTTGGGTCTGCTTCCTGCTCCCACGAGAATGGGCACAGTGGAGTCGCCTCACGGCCCTGTGGCACCACCATTGGCTCTCTGCTGAGCAGCAGTGCCTGCACGGAGCCCTGCAGGGAGCACAGGGGAGGGGGACCTGGAGCAGCTGGCCAGGCCAGCGTGGACACCCTCATCTGGGGAAGGGCTTTCTGGGGAGCAGGGACGTGCCTGGAGGGGAGCAAGGGGGTGGTTCCCAGGAAAGGTGAGAAGTGTCATGGCTTTATAAAAGCTGCTAAGGATATGCATATGATCAACAGTTGTCATCTGTGGACATTGTGTGGTTCAAATCTCAATACGATACAACCTGGCAACTCTGAGAAATATCAGAGTCTTTGGAACAACCCTTGGGTTGGACTATCAAGACCAGAGTTGCAGGAGAAACTTCAGTCCTGGACATTGTTCGTGTTTTCAGAGGATAAATTGTCAGAGGGCCAGCTTACCCAAATAAATGGACAACTACTTGACTGGGCAATCTTTCTCATGATCATGTCATCACCACCAGCTAACTCTAGGTTGGCTGGATCACTTTAACCTGGAAAAGGGACCTAGCTAGGTGTTTACATAAGGTGTACGTAGGTGTTTAATAAATAGCCACATCACCCAATTAGTGCCACTCATGAATGGATCAACAAGATTCTCCCTGTCCCTATCTACCATCCAGCGAAACCACAGCCAAGGGAATGGGCTTGGTGCAAGCAGTGGGGAAAGAAGACCCTATTGAGATTGACTCTGGTCTGGTGCTGAGAAGAGACATAAGAGGTCTGAATGGACCTCTCTGAAAGCACATGAGAGGAGAAGAGGTGGGACACTACTCTGATGGTTTTTTCACTCACTTAGCTAGGTAGGGTTGATCAGGTGCTGCACATGGCTAGACAAACGTGCTGCCCTGTTCGCACTCGGCCAGTCCATTTTAAACTCTTTTCTCTCATGCTTCTTTCTCCCCAGTCCCCTTTAGGCAATAACCCCTCCAGTCCACAAGGTTGTCAAGCAGAGCCACTCGAGTGGCCTCATCTGGGAGCGTACACCCCGTCCAAGGCCCCAGGGACATAATCACTGCCCTAGGAATAGCCAAATCTCGGTGCTCCTTTGCACTGATTAGGCTCCTGGCATTCCTCTGCCATCACTGATCATCTGTTCTTTGTATTTGTGGTGACTAGCCTTCCAACACATAAACTCACAGTTTAGTCCAGTGTTTGGCCCATATGTTCTGCAAGTGTTAACAAGCCACAGAAACGATATGCAGAGGAGTTACTGTGCAGCTCTGGGCACAGTGAAATCTGCTTCTCCATAAAATGCATTCTTAGGAAAAACAGGCACTGGCTAAGGTTGAACAATAAGAAAAGAGTAGCAACTGGGAGAAAACTGGAAGCTGCTTCTTGTTGACCTTGCCCCACCCCTTGCAATCGACTTCCTAAGAAAGCATGGGATCTCATTTTGCTCCTGTTGTAGATGACTGCATTAATCAATGCAGACACCGCGCAGTAAAAAACAAACAAATAAACAAAGAGCTACTATGAAGTTAGTGGCTAGGTATAGGTATAAGTATATATAGGTAGAGGTGTATATAGTAGTGTAAACAAGGAAGGAGGCAGCAGCAAGGCACAAAAATATAAATCACACCACCCTCCTACAGAAGGTAGTCTTAGAACCACAGTGACGAGCTTAACATAGAGCATTATTATGCATATAAAAGAGTCCATGTCTAAAAACAAACCCAAGAAGCCTGTTTTCACAGAAGGATGAACTGGAGCAAGACAGTAAGGGGATTTCACAGGTGATCTGGCTCAAGTCATTGCCTCTGCTGAAGGATACAGCATGCATGCAGAAAGGTGGGTTGCAAGGGAGCACTCACATTGTCTTTGGCCAGTTAGAAACAAATATTAACTCTTAAAGACCTAAAAACACTTACAAGATCTCAGACTCAAAGAGTGGTCCTATGGGAACAGATCAGGACCCTTGGGACACTGTCTCTGACAGTATCTGGTTTGGAGCATTGTTTAGGAGAGGAAGAATCTCTTTTGACACCTTCAAGCACATGGCATGAAAATTTTGCATTCAGGGATTACTTGAGGCCCTAATAGAAATATTTACCATCATCATCATCATCATCATTCTATAATACTGTTAAAAATGATAATAACAACAATACTAGAAGCAGCCTTTTTAAGGCTTATGGTAGGAGTCTCAACATGGAATGTGTTGAGCAAGTAGGTATTGTGTGAAACACACCTGGCATGTTGGTGAAGTTTATGAATATGTGGAAAAAAACCTGTAGGACAGGTAAGAATCAAAAGACCTCTCCAGCTGTTACTCTTAGTCCCCATCACCCAAGCTCACCTTACCTTTAAGCCCTAAGGATCAGTTCTGGAAGCTTTCTTCAACTGGAATCCACCATTCCCACTCATTTTGAGATTAAGGGTGAGATTCAATCTGAGATTAGGACACCTACGTTTGGGGTTCCAAATGTACCTTCCTCCCTGTGAGACAAGTGCCTGAAGAGCAGTTTTAACCACTGTGAATCTAGGCAATGGAGGTGGAATTCAGTTGCCCAAACATAGGTGTCTAGCACCATCTCAGATGCCCTAAGATAGCTGACAGCCATACAGGGCTGGTAGATCTGGCGCAGGACCTGTGCCTTTCTGGAGCAGCAGAGAGACACCAGCTGAGGTACACAGAGTATTTCAAGTGGCATGACATACATGTCTGCACATGGCCAAATGAACCCTACAAAATCAACTGAATCCCTCCTTGTCTATTGGCTTTAGGCTAAGATGAATCATGTCCTGACTTCTCTTGACAGCTCTGACTTGGGGTGGGGTTCAGCTGCCGAAAGAAAGAAAGAAAGAGAAAAAGAATCAAGTGACGTTTGAGGGTAAATCACTGTAAAAAAGGTGTTTTTATTGAAGTATCACTCTCTGGAGCCACTTCTCTTCTCCACTTGGATGAATGGGAGTGGCTGTTCCACCAACATATATTCGTCTTTATGCACTGATATTGCCCAAGACAGGAGACACAGGGCCATATGCAATATGTAGGATTTTTCTGAAGGGACCCAGGCTGTTGGCAGTGAAAAGCAGATTTCTGCACAAGACATTCTTGAGCCAAAAGCTCCTCTGATTGCATTGTCCATTGCCTACTACCCCACACAAGCTGCAAGGCAGAACATTTTCTGCACTAGTAACTGTCTGGAGAAAAGTCTTCTCTTTAGGGCACGTTTCACCTCCGCATTCCTCAGGGTGTAGATCAAAGGATTGAGGACGGAGGTGACAACATTATACATAAGGGTGGCTATCATGTCCCGCCTGGGTGAACTCCCTGAGGAAGGTGGCACATAGTTAAAAATAACAGGGACATAGAATAAGGCCACTACTGTGAGATGGGAGATGCAAGTGGAGAAGGATTTCCTCCTCCCCTCCCTCGACTGGACTTTCAGTCGGAGGAAGGAAAAGATGTACAGGTAAGAAAAGAGTATGAAGACAAAGGGGCCTATCACAATACTCCCTGTGACAATGCTGAGCAGGTGCAGGTTGAGCTGGTTGCTATTGCAGGCTAGTCTCACCAGGGGCTTGATGTCACAGAAGAAGTGGTGGATGTGGCTGGGGCCACAGAAATGGAGCCGGGAGGTCATGACTGTGTGCATCAGAGCATGAAGGAAGCCTGTAACCCAAGCGGCTGCAGCCAGCAGCAGGCAGGCCGGTGGGCTCATGATCAGGCTGTAGCGCAGCGGGTGGCAGATGGCCACAAAGCGGTCATAGGCCATGACAGCCAGCAGCAAAGCTTCGCTGCTGCCCAGGAAGTGGAAGAAGTGGAGCTGGCTTAGGCAGCCAGTGTAAGAAATACCCTGGTGCCCCCAGAGGAACCCAGCCAGCATCTTGGGGATGGTAACGGTGCAGTAGAAAATATCCAGGCAGGAGAGGTTGCAGAGGAAATAGTACATGGGGATGCGTAGCCGAGGTTCACATATCACCACAGTCACAATTGCCACATTCCCCAGCAGGCTGGACAGGTAGAGCAGGGAGAAGAGCATGAACAGGAACTGCTGCAGCCCTTGAGGGCTGGACAGGCCAAGCAGGATGAACTTGCTCACCTCTGTCTGGTTATCCATCCCTGCAGGGAAAGAGAGAAGAACTCAGCAGTAGCTTGCTATCCTTCTGTCCTGAGCTGCTATTTCCATTCCCCAGAGTCCTCTTCCATAAGGTGCAGCAGCAGCTGATGCTGCCTCATGAATGGAAGAGATCAGACACTGAGTCCGGAAAGGGACACAAAAGAATTCCTTGATTTTCCACCCCAGCTGTTTCAACAAACGCTAGAAACTGTTGTAACCTAGATGGCCAGTACTGATGCTGGATCTGCCACCTGTGTACCAGCTCACTGAAAGGAATGGTGTGTTTTAGGACAGCGAGCAAAGAAAATGGGAGGGAGGGAGGAAGGAAGGGAGGGAGGGAGAGAAAGAGGGAGGCAAGAGAAGTTGGTTACCTAGTTTTTAAGTGAAGAACATTCTGAAATCCTGTTTGTTTTCCTTTTTTTTAATTCAAAAAAGGGTTTTCTAATAAGTTTTCTTCATTCCAAATCCTAGCTGAATATACGGTATCTTTCCAAAGCTGAAGTGTTATAGTAGTATAGTTGGTCACATACAGTACACCACTTTCAAAGAGGACTAATTCGGACTGTTCGGTGGTGTCAGGAAACCTTTATATAGTCCTCCCTGTCACGGAAACAATCACATTTCTTTCCAACAAAGGAAAATTTCCATTTCCCTGATAACTCCTCTTGGGATCAAGCCTCTGAACCTTATGGGACTTCAGTGCAGAAAACATCAAGGCATAGCGTTTCTGGCACACAGAAAACTAATGATGTTGTGGGGAGTTGAACTGATTACTGATTATTTGTACAGCCAGCTCTCACAAGCAGGAGGAAGCTGTAGAATCAAAAGCCATTTCTTGAATTATGCAAGGTTATAGCACATCATTCTCAGGAAGACTAACAGTTTTAATAGGGAATTTGCCAAGGAGTTTGACACATGGTTTTGTAATTCCCAAGGATAATACATGGAATAAGTATCATGGCTTCCTTTGACCTGCTACAACTGCACAGCTGGACTCTGCCTCTGACTTAACATCTTTTGCGCCCTTTATAGTCCATGAAGATCTTAAAATGCTGCTTCTTTTCTTTTCACTTCTAAAGATGGAGATAACAAACTGTGGTGATTTTTTTTAAGGCCTCATATACCTGTTTCACTGTCCCCTCTGCAAGCTGTGTTTGCCATGAGCAATGGCATCTGAAACCTCCATAGAAGTGCCCAGGTGCCTGATTGAGAGCACACAGAGGCAGGGGCTGGTGGGGCAGCAGAAGACCCTGCAGGTGCTGTCATAGTTTGCACAGCCCGTGGTGGTGGTGGTGGCCATCACAGGGCTGTACTGCGCTGGCAAGTCCCACCTCATGAACAGGCTGGGTTGTGAGAGGATGGATGAGAGAGGTGGGGAGCCACACAGGTCCCGGCCCTGGGCAGCAAAGATGCCTCCATTTTCCTGCTCTGTAGCTGACACTGCTGAGCCCCTTGCATCCCCTCCACAGGTTTCTCCCTGGCCTTCCCCATGCAGGCCCATACCAAAGGTATCTGGCTGTGGCGTGTGCCTCAGCCCTGTCAGCCTGGACACACGCTGGTGCTCCTGGACACTGAAGGGCGGGGTGATGCGGAGAAGGTGTGGGAGAAGCAGAGGCTTCCTTTTGTGCCTACAGAGAACTTTGTGGAAGCTCTCAAGGGCCCAGGCATGTGGCAGGACTCAAGGTGTTCTCATTGCCTGCACTGGTGTGCCAGGAAGAGACAGAGGCTGTGGGCAAGGAGGCCAGTGCAGAGCTGACTGGATAAAGTCTTCCGGCTGATGAAGTCCTGTCTGGCATCCTTCACCTCTGCCTTTGCCTGTCAGAGCCCTCATTCTGCCTGGGATGCTGGCTGTCTGCAGGGGACTGGAGCCAGTCTGTGGCTGGGCCCATGACGGTTTGTGGGACACCACCTCTTCACAGCCACTCTCCCTCTCTTTCTGGATCTTTGATTACTCAGCAGCCATCAGGCTGGTGGGCCTTTTGAGATCCGGTGGCTGGCAGGGAGCTCCAGGCTTTTGAACTGGAGCTGTCTCTGTGGTGCTGACAGCCAGAGGAGCTAGGAGAAGGCTCGTGAGGTTGACAAGCTGCCAAATTCCTCAGCACTTGCTGGTAAACTTCAGCAGACCAGGAATGGGGAGCTCAGGGAGTCCTTTAATAATCAGAAGCCTGTGGGACTCGGAGAGTTAAGAGCTGAAGACAAGGCAGCTACAGGAAGACATGGTGATGTCATGTGTGGGGGTCTCTCCAAAAAGCTGACCCTGCCATGGCCCATGGTTAGGCATTCAGGGCCTGGGGATTTGGGGCTTTGCTAACTCTTAGGGGGCCTTGCACAGAGTTTCTTGGTATGAGCCAAGGCTGTTTGTTCCAGGGAAACACCAAGAATGACGCATGGATCTTCGTGCTAGCCATACTGCTGTCCTGCACTCTGGTCTATAACAGCAAGGGCACCATCAACCAGCAAGACATGGACCAGCTGCAGTGTCCTCAGTGGGGCAGCAGCCCCGGGGATGCCCCATCTCCCTCAGCAGTAGCTAAGGGGTCCACACATCTCAGCTCCTCAAACGGCTGCTTTTTATGGGGAGATCAGAGCCTGCTGGTGATGCCCAGTGACCAGGCTCTGGTTCCTCAGGGATCCTGTGCTCCGGATCTCAGGGCTGAGGGTTTGAGCCCTACTCCTGCTGGTGACTCCAGGCTGCTCTCTGTCCATGCAGAATCTCCCCTTTTCCCCATCAAATGCTGATGGGTGGGGAGGGTGGGGTTAGAGTTAGGGTTAGCCCCTCCCTGCATGAGGATCCAGCGTCTCTGTTTCCTTAGCCAGCTCCCCAGCTATGTGATGAAACTGATGGAGGATGTAAAGGTGAAAGCAACACCTCGGGAGAGTGGAGATGAACTGGAGGATTCAGATAAAGTTTCCTAGTTCTTCCTGACCTTTGTCTGGGCCGTGCGGGACTTCACATTGCACCTGAAGGTGGATGGGGAGGAAATCTCTGAGGACGCGTACCTGGAGAATGTGCTGAAGTTAAAGCCTGGTAGGGGAATGGTGCTGTTGCCAGTACTGTGCTTCAGGAAGGGCAGGATGTGTCCAGCTCTGGACAGCTGCATTTCAGCGTAAGGCAACAAAAGCCCAAGCCCTGTGAGCTTGCTCCCTGGCCTACCTCCGCAGGTAGCAGCCGGGAAACCCATCTCTATAACCATTCCTGGGAATGCCTCCACCAGATCCCCCCAGACTGGAAGTGCTTTGGTTTTGACCAGCCAACCAGCAAGAGGGACCTGCCACCCTTGCAAGAGCTTCATAACAGTGAGATTGAGCCTGAATTCCAGGAGCAGCTGGTGACATTCTGCAGCCACATCTGGGAGAAGTCTGCACCCAAGACCATCCATGGTGGCAGCACAGTAGTAATGGGGAACTGTGAATGCCAGGGTCCAGAAGGTCAGGGCTGGCTAGTGGCTCTTGGGACTGTGTCTGGGGAAGGCTCAAATGCACAGCCAAATGATGCAGGTGGGAAATGGAAGAGCTTTTCCACTGGCTGCTGTACTTGCCTCTTGATTGAGAGCCACATCTCTCCCGTTTCCCCTCCCTGTACCCATTCTTGCTGCTCTGCCCCTTTGCTGCTGTTGCAGACTGAGCATTGTGGCTTCACCACTCCCAGCTGCTCAGAGCTGAGGATGGCCCTCAGGGCACCTTCACTCCTCAGGAAAGGCACTCCCTGAGGGTTGTCACAGGGACCAGCATGTGGTTGAGTCCCACCTCTCAGAGACGAGAGAGTGACAGAGAGCTCCTCATCTACCAGTGGCAAACTTCTAGAAAGGTCTCATCCCCATGGGAGTGTGCTACCATGCCCTGGGACCTCTTCCCCATCCTAGAGGATCTGGGTCAGGAGGGATATCTGGAGGTCTATATCCACACCCTCTGCTCTGAGCATGGCTAACTTCCCAGTTAGATTGTGTTGGTCAGTACTTTGTCCAGACAAGTTCTGAAAATCTCTGGGCCCCTGCACCACTACTGCTCCACTCTGATGCTGACAGTTTTTTCCCTAACACCCAGCTGAAATGTCCCTTGCTGCTGCTTGTGCCCTTGTGCCTATTGCACCTTCTCCTTCTGTTCCCCCGGCCTGCTCTGAGCACCTGCTTTGGACTGAGCAGAGACAGGCACTGCTTATTCCGACCTGGGGTCAGAGGAGGGCACATGGAGACTCACCTTTACCCAGCCCAGAGGGACTGTGGCAGTGCCCGTGGGCTGACAACAGAGCAGAACAGGACTGAGGGGAAGTGAGGAGGTCTCCAACAGCTCCTCCCACAAACCCCAGGTAGGGAATCACTCACTGGAAAGCAGTCCTGAAAGACTATGAAGTAGAAGGGAATGCTCTGGTGAGCTGCCGCCCTTGCGCACCTGGACTCTGCATTTCATCTATGGGCACTCTAAAGAGCGGTGCCTGTGGTTTCAGCTCCAGGCACATCCTAGACACTCCGTGACCAACAGCGAGTCCCTACCACAACTGTTGGGGGCTGCTCTGGCTTCAGAGGGGCTGCTGGGGGAGCACTGGGGCTGGCGCTGCTCACCCTGCACCTCCCATCCCAGGGTGCCTCTTGGGCTCCTGGCAGCTGTTGCAATGATCAGGAGGGAGAGCCTGTTCCATACCAGTGCAAGGCACCAGGGTAGTGTTTCTTATGATCCCAGCAAGAAAGGCACTCAGACTCTATAAGGTATTGCTTAAAATACCATTTATTGGAGATAACACAAGAAGGAAAAAAGAGGAAAGACAATATTACGTTCCCTTAGGTGCTGAGAACCCCAAGCTGTGCAGCATTGGACAGACCTCCAATCAGGGCATGGCATGGCACAGCACACAGTGCAGATCCCATCCATGGAGAGGTTCACCAACATCTTGCTCTTTAGGGCTCTTACAGGATTTCCTCAGAAGAAAACAATCCTATTCATCATTTATAGTGTCAAAAGGAGGTTTGCATGAGAACTTGCTCCTTCTCTTAAGATAAAGACAAGGGCACACAGGTGGTGGAATTGCCAATAGCAAATGGGAGCTGTCTACAGGCAGGTGTTGGTGTTATAATACACCTGGAGAGTTTGTCCTGCAGCCAAGGGACACGTGCAGCACAGCACAGGCTTGAAGGCCAAGCTGTACGTGCAGCAAGGTGCAGCACAGCACGGCACATGCCTATGCCTGCTCAGGTTACCTGTTATGTGGATCACCAACTCCTCGATGTACAGTAGTCTTCCAGTTAGGATCACTAGCGAGCCCTGTCTTGCTTGGGTCCAGGGGCAGCTTGGCGGCCTCAGCAGCGTGGGAGGGAGAGGCGGGAGATACCTGAGTGCAATGGAGGTGCTGCTCTGGGGTCTGGGACCTGGCAGAGAGGGCTCTGCCCTGGATACTGCCTGTGGAGCCTCCTCCCAAGAGGGAAATGGTCTCAGCTGTCCCCAGGGCATGGGTGAGTGACAGGAGAGAACCTGAGGAGGCCAGGCCTGGGACAGGGATGGGAAATGGCTCTGTTGGAGGTCTCCCACAGAGGGGATGAGCTGGGCCTACAGTGCCAGGGGCCATCATGATGTGGCACAGCCCCAGGGCATGCTCTGCCGGCTGCCAGAGTGGGGCTGGGCTGTGATACCAGTGCCAGGAGGCCTTCCCCAATGGGCTCCCAAGCTGCCAGCTGGCTCCCAGCCCTTGCCTTAACGCTGCTCACCCGAATGAGCTTCCCAGGGCCTGCAGGGCCTGCAGAGCTGGTTCCTGCTCTGTGCAGCACAGCTGCCTCTTGGCAATGGAGCAGTGAGGAGTGTCCTGGCTCCAGCCTGCACCCAGCCCTGCTGCCCTGCTCGTGGTCCCACAGACCTGCCCTGCAGGCACTTCACAGGGCAGGGTACCTTCAGGGGTGGGGAAACATCCCCCTGGCACAGTCCCAATGATGTGCCCCATCCCCCCGCAGCCCTCCTGCTTTGGCAGCCTCCCACCAGTGCCCAGTCCCTGCCTAGCCCTGGCTGTGCCCCACACAGGGGTCAGCAGACCGCTGTCCTCCAAGGGTCTTTGGGGGTCTGGGCCAGGAGAGAGGCTGCTCAGGGCTGGCTCTTCCCCCTCGATACAGATGCCGACATCAGGCCTGGAATGAACAATCAGAGCTGGAATTTACCACTGCAAGGGGACAGGTCTTTACCTTTTCCAACTACACATCAAACATTTTCTCCTTTCGAGAGGCTCCATCCACTGCACGCCCCCAGCACGTGGTGCCCCTGGAGATCCCATGTGCTCTCCGAGCTGCCTCCAGATTCCCTGCCAGAAGGATGGTGTCTGCCACTGGCCCTGTCTCATGTATGACAGCCCCGGGCAGGTGAGTGGGAGCCCATTCACCATGTCCACTGCCACCACAGTGAGCCATGAATCTAGCCCTCCGTGCCTAACAGTCTTTACTGGTAAGACTGGTCCCCAGGAATCCCAGGACCTAGAGTCCGGGGCAGGGCGGGCGAATCTGGAGAAAGGAAGACTTTCTCTTGGTAGAGGAGGATTGGGTTAGGGATCACTTCAGCAAACGACTTACACAAGTCCATGGGCCCTGATGGGATGCATCCACAAGTCCTGAGGGAGCTGGCAGACATCATTGCTGGGCCACTCTCAATTATCTTTGACAGATCATGGCAACCAGGAGAGGTGCTTGAGGACGGGAAGAAAGCAGATGTCACTCCAGTGTTCAAAAAGGGCAAGAGAGAGGACCCAGGGAACTGCAGGCCAGTCAGCATCACCTCAATCCCTGGGAAAGTGGTGCAGCAGCTCATCCTGGGAGCCATTTCCAAGTATATGAAGGATAAGAAGGTGATCAGGAGTAGTCAGCCTGCACTCACCAAGGGGAAATTATGCTTAACCAACCTGCTAGCCCTCTGTGATGGAAAGACTGGCTGGGTGGAGGAGGGGAGAGCAGTGGATGTTGTGTATATGACCAGTTTGTTCAAATCTTCCCTAATCTGAGCCTCCTCCACCAAGGGTAAATCTTCACCTCTCATATTCCCATGGGTCTCAGGGGCCTGAGATTCCTGAAGCCATGTCTCATCAGGAAAGACTGAAACAAAGAAGGCACTGTAAACCTTTGCCTTTTCCATGTCCTTTGTTACCATGTCCCCTGCCCTATTCTGTGCTGCAACCACATATTCCCTAGTCTTCTTTTTGCTGATGATATACCTGTGGAGGACTGGCTTGAGGGCAGAGGTCATGTGAAGATTGAACAAATAAAGGAAGCAGAACTAAGTGCATATCGCACACAGTTGATGTGAGCCAAGTCCCGTATGAGAGTAAAAACAGCTAGAGCCAAGGACACATTGTCCTTGGCTCCAAGGTGTTATCAATGATTAGTCCTGGGAACTTGCGGGTGATGTAATGCAGAAGTTGCTGGGTAAACCAAATTGCTGTTACCAATAAGGAGCTCAGCTTTTGCAATATGTATGAGCCTGATTAGTCCTGTGCTATATAAAGAAAGACCACACCTAATAAAGTTGAAGTACACTGATCACTCATATTGAGCGTCTGGGTCTTCCCTCCGTCGGCTCCTCCCGTGCAAGTTTCCAACATATGGCGCCCGAACAGGGACCCTGCCGGTCAGGGACTCGGTGATTAAAAACTCAGGAGTCGACAGAGTACTAGAGACAGCTGGTCCTGCTGTGCTAAAGGCGACGAGACACAAAAGGGGGTCTACGTGCCAGAGCTACAGAGGAGGTGGAGAGGACACAAAGAAAGGGGGTCCGTGCCCAGGACGAGACGGGGTCCTGCCAGAAAGTCTCGCCGCAGGTCTTGCAAAGGTTGCAACGGTAAGTGAGTAACCACGGAGCGACAAGCGGCTTATTATTTATTAAGATGCTTTTTAGAAAAGCGGGGTACTCAAGGAATAGAATGTCATAAGGAACTCCCAGGGCTATTAGCTTACGGAGTGGCTAAGGGGTGTTTTGTTAACCCAGATACCATGTTCGAACAAACTGAATGGAAAAAATTTGGGGACAAGTTGTTTGATGAAGTAATAAGTGATAACAAGACAGCAAAAAAGCTGATGAAGCCGTGGAGGGCAGTTACTAATGCTCTCGCACCTCAAAGAAAAGAAAAAAAAAAAAAAAGAAAAAAAAAGAAAAAGAAAAGAAAAAAAGTAAAAAAAAAAAAAGAAGAAAAAAAAAAAAAAGAAAGTAGCTGCCGCCGCCGCGGAGCGTTTGGGAAGCCCTGATGGGTTCAAGGAACCCCCGCATGCAGAGGTGTCCCCATACCCATCGCCCCCCTCGATCCGAACCTTTACTATTGCCCAGGGAGGGTCTGGGAACACAGGCCTGCCAAAAGGAGCAACATTGACCATGCGGCAGATCCCCCCTCCTCCCTCAGCGCCTCCCCCCCCCCCTCCCCCCTCTCTCTCTCTCCCCCCTCTCTCCCTCCTCCCCCTCTCTCTCTCCCCCCCTCTCTCAGGCTATCAATGTGAAATAAGTTTTTCTCTATGATATTTATGGTCAGAAACCACTAATAAAAGCAGTTTGGAAAAAAAAAAAAAATTCGGGAATAAAGGGGGAACCAACCCGACAGATGTTGGATTATATTTGGGGAACAAATATATTGTTGCCAGGGGACATACGCAGCATAATGAAGTTAATACTAACACAGCATCAGCAGCTGCTGTTTAACGCGCATTGGCACACAGTATGCCAGGAAGCGGTAGCTGTTATAAGGGCTCCAGGGGACCCGTTCTATGGAGTAACGTTAGATGAGTTGATGGGGATGGGCGCGTATTTCCGCTTAGAAGCGCAGGCCCTGCTGGGACCAGATAAAGCTAAAGAATCAATGAAACTAGCAAGGCGGGCGCTTGATCAAATAAAGGAGCCAGGGGGTATCCCATCTTATATGGGCATAAAGCAGGGCCGGGAAGAGCCTTTCGGCTTGTTTATTGATAGAGTAGCCAATGCTATACAAGCAGCAGGGGTACCAGATTATCTGAAAGGGACTATCTTGAAACAATGTGCAATACAGAATAGTAACCCTTCAACGCGTAGTATTTTAGCCACACTCCCGGGAACATGGACTATTGAGGAGGGGCTAGAAAGAATGGCGCAGGTACCTGTAGGACCGCAAGCTATGCTAGTAGAGGCGGTGAAACAATTAGGAGAGAGCATGAGAGAGCAAGCACAGGCGTTGCGGGATAATATGCAACAGAATCAAAGACAGGTATTCGCTGCCCTTGCTCCTTTGCAAAATCCCGGCGGAAATATCCCCCCTGATCGACGATTGGCACGCTGCTACCGATGCGGCGTTGCGGCACGCTGCTACCGATGCGGCATTGTTGGTCATCTTCGCAGAGAATGCCAAGCTAGTAGAGTATGGTGTCCCAACTGCAAAAGCAGCAAACATGATGGAGCGGCTTGCTGGAAGGCTGGCTCGGGAAACGCCCAAAGAAGCGGGACGAGCCGCCCCGCGACGACACAAAAGGCGGCCTTCACCACAACAACTCAGCAACCCCCACAGTTAACACAACCACCTCAGCCGGCGCCCAGCTCCACTCCGAACGGCATGAACCCCTTTGTCTTCGACCAGCCACCAGAGGGAGTCTCGGACTGGACTTGGCAACAGCAGTAGACGCCACCTTATTGGATACAAAGCCAACAAGAATCCGGACGAATGTCTACGGACCAGTAATTATTAATCATCATGAGCCAGTAGGTGCCTTACTGATTGGAAGATCGTCCGCTACAATGAAAGGATTACAAGTTTTGACAGGATTGATCGACAAGGACTATTTCGGGGAAGTACAAATTGTGGTTTCAGCAATGTTTCCACCTATGCACATACCGCAAGGATCGAGAATAGCCCAGCTTATTCCGCTTCCCCACCTGACTGTAGGGGTGGCACCAGTGAAAGAGCAACCACGAGGCTATGGTGCTTTTGGTTCCACTGGAAGTGTAGTATTACTGACTGTCGGAATGCATCAAAGGCCCCGACAAACCATGACTGTAAAGTATAAAGAAGAATCTATACGCACTAATGCCTTATTGGACACTGGAGCGGATGTATCAATAATTAGCACTAAGATTTGGCCCCAGCATTGGCCAACCCGAGAGACCAGCTCTACGGTAGCTGGAGTAGGCGGGGTCACCCTCGCCCGAAAATCATCGACGCTACAATGGACTGTAGGGAACAAGGTGGTTAATTGCTCCGTTTCCATTTTACCCCTACCTGAAGGAGTGCAAGCATTAATAGGGCGCGATATCCTTGCCCAGATGGGTATGGTGCTTACCTCGGAACACCCTTTATAGCACCGGCCATTGCCTGGACTTTCCCAATCCCACTCAGCTGGAGGACTGATCAGCTTGTGTGGGTAGAGCAATGGCCGCTTAAACGGGAAAGTCTAATTCAAGCACATGAACTAGTAAAGGAACAGTACAAACAAGGTCATCTAAGACTATCTACCAGCCCTTGGAATACCCCAGTATTTGTGATCAAGAAAAAATCCGGCAAATACAGACTTTTACACGATCCACGTGCTGTAAACAGACAGATGCATGACATGGGCGCTTTACAACCGGGGTTACCCAACCCAGCAATGATCCCAGAAGGCTGGCACCTGCTAATCGTAGATTTAAAGGACTGTTTCTTTACTATAGCCCTCCATGAAGATGATAAACAGCGATTTGCATTTACACTCCCTGCTATCAATAGAGAGGGGCCAGACCAAAGATTTGAATGGACAGTACTACCGCAGGGTATGCGAAACTCACCAACCCTCTGTCAACTCTGCGTCGATGCGGCACTTCAACTGTTACGTCAACAGTGGCCAGAGACCATGATATATCACTACATGGACGACATATTGTTGGCACAAAAAACCCCTTTTTCTCCTGAACAAAAATTTGATCTAATCACACAATTAAAGAAAAAGGAACTTGTGGTGGCCCCGGAAAAGGTACAGGAATCCAGCCCCTGGCAGTATCTAGGTTGGCATATTTCGAATGCCACCATCAGACCACAGAAATTGACAATCAGGACTGACATAAGAACATTCAATGATGCTCAGAAACTATTAGGAGACCTCCAATGGATCCGTCTGGTTGTCGGCATTCCTAATGAACTTTTAAATCTGCTACGCCCCTTGCTGAAGGGAACAGACCCAGCGGCTGCCGTCACGCTCACAGAGGAACAGCAACGGGTACTCCAGGAAATTGCATCGCTAATTACTACGCGTGCTACGCACCGACGCCTGGAAAATCAGCCACTTGATCTTACTATTTTATGTGGCCCACAATACCTAATGGGAGCCATTACACAACACAAAATAAAAACGGGGGAAAAAAGAGGGTTGGCGGAACCCATTGTACTAGAATGGATAGCACCACCGTTACAACCAAAACGAACTATTCAAGAAAAAATTTCAACGCTGGCCGAACTCATTAGGAAAGGAAGAAACCGAATATTGCAAATTGAGGGAGCACCACCGAATACCATTTGGCTGCCATTGAAACCCAACGACCTAGAATGGTCAGGTGGTTGTTGAACAAGCAAACAGCACTGTCAAACAATACATAGAAAAGTTTAAGGACATCCTAGACATCAAGGAAAAAATTGATAAGACCCTATTCGTACTAAACTATTTGTGTGTATTCGGGGACGACAAAGAACCACCAGCAATCAAACATCATATAGAAGAAGAAAAGGCTGGTAGCCGGACCTTTAGAGTAAAATACCGGGACATGAAAACGGGAGTATGGATAGGTCCAGCAGAGGACGCCTGACACTCTTTGCCCCTGACTTACATGATCAGCGTTGGTCAAATCTGACTGCAGCAATCATAGAAGAAGTGAGAATCGTCGAAGCAAACGTGAATTGAAAAAACTAGGTTCAGATTGTGCTGATGATGTAGAATTATGGGGGCCTGCGGAAAGGTTTTTCGCCGCAGCTTTAGCTCCTAACGTTGCAGTTGCGCATGCCATGTCTAATCTAAATAAACTTGCTTGTTGGGCTGTTAGGCAATCAAATGTTACTACACAAATTCTCTCTGAAATGTCACAGGATATGGATAGCCTGAGACATGCAGTGTTGCAAAATAGAGCAGCTATAGACTTTCTGCTTTTAGCACAGGGACGCGGGTGTGAGGATTTTGAAGGAATGTGTTGTTTTAATCTTTCTGATCATGGACAGTCAATCCATGAGCAATTGAAATGGCTAAAGGACCACACCCAGAGAATCACCGTACAGTATAATTGGTTTGATGATCTGTTTAGAAAGATATTTGGTAATGTGAGTACCTGGATTTTGAGCTTGATCAAAGAAGGGCTATGTATTCTATTCATAATTGTATTAATTTTAATTGCTGTAAGAGTGATTTTTGGCTGCTTAACACAAAAGCTTGAACAATTAACTAAAAAGGTCTTTCTCGCACAAAATAAAAACGGGGGAATTGTGGAGGACTGGCTTGAGGGCAGAGGTCATGTGAAGATTGAACAAATAAAGGAAGCAGAACTAAGTGCATATCGCACACAGTTGATGTGAGCCAAGTCCCGTATGAGAGTAAAAACAGCTAGAGCCAAGGACACATTGTCCTTGGCTCCAAGGTGTTATCAATGATTAGTCCTGGGAACTTGCGGGTGATGTAATGCAGAAGTTGCTGGGTAAACCAAATTGCTGTTACCAATAAGGAGCTCAGCTTTTGCAATATGTATGAGCCTGATTAGTCCTGTGCTATATAAAGAAAGACCACACCTAATAAAGTTGAAGTACACTGATCACTCATATTGAGCGTCTGGGTCTTCCCTCCGTCGGCTCCTCCCGTGCAAGTTTCCAACATATACCTGCAAAAGCCCTTCTTGTTGCCTTTCATGTCCCCCACCAGAGTCAGCTGCAGGTGGGTTTTGGCTTCCTGCATGCTTGGACAGCAATTCTATATTCCTGCCTGGTCAACTGTCCCTGTTTCTGCCTCTTGTATGCTTCCTTTTCATGCTTGAGTTCAGTCAGGAGTTCCATGTTCATCCATGCAGGCCTCCTGACACCTTTGCTTTGTTTCTTGATTATCAGGATGGACCATTCTTGAGCTTGGAGGAGGTGATCCTTGAAAATCAGCCAGCTCTCTTGGATCTCCCCCTTCTCTCCAGGACTGTATCTCATGGGATTCTTCCAAGCAGGTCCCTGAAGAGGCTGAAGTCTGCTCTCCTGAAGCCCAGGGTTGTGATCCTGCTTTTTGCCCTCCTCCCTCCTCTCAGGATCGTGAACTCCACCATCTCATGGTCACTGCAGCCAAGGCTGCCCCCAGTCTTGAAAACCCCAACCAGTTCTTCCTTGTCAGTGAGTATCAGGTCCAGCAAAGTGCCTGCCCTCGTTGACTCCGTGATCACCCGTGTCACAGTGTTATCATCACTGCACTCCAGAAACCTCCCGGATTGCTCCTGCCCTGCCTTGTTGTCCTTGTGTCCTTGTGTGCACACACTTGGGGTGGGACCCCTCCTGCCCTCTTTTGTTGATTATGAGGTCTCTTTCATCACCTACTAAAGCACTCAGCAGCACTTTGAAACCTCAAGCCCTACCCCTCCACCCACCATAAACGTCTTCCCTCCTCTGCACTCCTTGGAACAATGTGCACAGCTGGACAAATTGGGGTTTTTTTGGGTGATCAGGACGCCCACTTCCCAAACTACTTCCAGCAAATCCCTCCCATGCCCTTGGGCACTGCCAGCCACTCCAGCACAGCACAGCCTCCATCACAGTGTGGCAAAGCCATCCCGACCATGGCCCTTCTCTGAATCATTTTCTCAGGACAGCAAGTACAGAGTCATGGAGCCCAACCTAGACTTCTTGTGCACCGAGGAAATGATGCCCTGGTGTGGCATGCATCTGCATGGAGGATGGCAGAAGGCAATAGTGCATTGCACTGGGTGTATCCAGACAGCATCAAGCTATGACATGGCTCCTTAGACACTTTTCCTTAGGAGTGAGCTCTGACGCTGGGGCTCAGATGCCCTATGGAAGCCCACCTTTGGGGGGAAGATGTCAGTGGGAGACTGGCGTCAGAGGGAGGACCACTAGCCATTCTTCAGCCACATCTGAAAGTCTCTTCTGGTTGTGCCCCACAAGGTCTGCAGAGGAAGCAGGCAGAGGGCACAGACCACACTCTTGTGCACTTTTTATGTCTCAGCTCCTTCGCCATGAAGTCTGGCTCTGCAACCCAAGCACACTGGTGTGTTCGCCCACCCTGCCTCTTCACACAAGTTATCTGAAGACTGGTATTTCCCACCCCCAGGCACTCTCCAGCCCACTTCAGCCCCTCCCCAGCTCTCCCCACCTCCCATTGCCTCTCCCAGCCCATCCCAGCAGAGCAGGACAGTCTGGGAATCACCCCACAGCAGTGTCCACCACAGGGTGCTGCAGGTATCTGCATACTTGACACCAAGCCTGAGCCCCTCGAATGGGCACAGCAGCTCCTGGGGTGGCAGAGAGTGGGTGTCAGCCTCCCCACCAGCCCTAAGACCTCCAATGGCACTAGGAAATGGAAGCCAGTCACTCTCTTGCCCCCCTGCTCTTGTCTCTAGGATGACAACTGCCACCTCAGCTGCCTCCTAACCAGCCCCACTCCCCAGGCCAGCACAAGTGTCCTGGTGCTGGGGCTCCTCCAGCAACTCCTGCTGCTCTCCAACCTCCCTTCCTAGTGTAAGACGAGCCCAGCCTTCAGGCACTGCACTGGGAAGATCCCCTTTTAGTACAGAGATGCTGTCACAGCAGCCAGCTCCGACCCAGGCACAGAAGGCCTCTGGTCAGGCAGACCAGGTTCATGCCTCTGGAGAAGTGTGATAAATACAAATATCTGTGTACAGAAATGATTTTCACAGATATAATAAACAAGCAAAGAAAAGCATAAGCCAGCCTGAGAGAAACTGGGAATCGTTCATGAAGAGAGAAGGGCAGCCTATGAGTGGTAAAATATTACACATTGAATCAATTTCCTCAGTGCCTCTTTGATCTCTTTGTTCCTCATGCTGTAGATGAGCGGGTTCAGTGTTGGAGGCACCACTGAGCACAGAACAGCCACCACCAGCTCCAGAGCTGGGGAGGACATGGAGGGGGGCTTCAGGTAGGCAAACATTGCAGTGATGGCAAACAGGGAGACCACGGCCAGGTGCGGGAGGCACATGGAAAAGGCTTTGTGCCGGCCCTGCTCGGAGGGGATCCTCAGCACGACCCTGAAGATCTGCACGCAGGACAGCACAATGAACACAAAGCACTCACAAGCTACACAAAAACTAACCGCAGTAACCCCAGCTTTCCTGAAGTAGGAGTCAGAGCAGGAGAGCCTGAGGAGCTGGGGGATTTCACAGAAGAACTGCTCCACAGCATTGCCTTGGCAGAGTGGAATTGAAAATGTGTTCGCAGTGTGCAGCACTGCATTGAGAAAACCACTGGCCCAGGCAGCTCCTGCCATTTGGACACAAGCTCTGCTGCCCATGAGTGTCCCATAGTGCAGGGGTCTGCAGATGGCAATATAGCGGTCATAGGCCATGACAGTGAGGAGATAATATTCTGATGAAATGGAGAAAAGAAACAGAAAGACCTGGGCAGCACATCCTGAGTAGGAAATGGCCCTTGTGTTCCACAGGGAATTGGCCATGGATTTGGGGACAGTGGTGGAGATGGAGCCAAAGTCCAGGATGGAGAGATTGAGCAGGAAGAAGTACATCGGGGTGTGGAGGCGGTGGTCACTGGCTATGGCAGAGACGTTGCCTGGGATGTTGCCCAGGACAGCAGCCAGGTAGATGCCCAGGAAGAGGGAGAAGTGCAAGAGCTGCAGCTCCCGTTTGTCCGCAAATGCCAGGAGGAGGAACTCGGTGAGGAAGCTGCTGTTGGACATTTCCTCCCTCTGGGCAGTGGGGACTGTCCAAGGAGGAGAAGACAACGAAGAGTTAGGAAAGACTCCTCTGAGCCAAGCCCATGCCATTTCTCATAGGCTCCCCACTTTGCACCCCCTCACCCCCCAATAAACATGTGCATTTCCTTTCCCAGTTTTGGGAGGACCTTCCCTCAGCCCCCTTGCTTTAGCTCCGTTCTGTGCTGGTTGAGTTTGCTGTGAGGAGCAGGGACCTCTGCCCACGGGCTCCAAAGGAGTCAGTCCTGCTCCACGGCAATGAGCACACGGCAATAGAGCTCTGATGTTCATTTTATGTCAGATGAAGGTCCCCTTTAACGGGGAAGAGCTTTGTAATATCTTCACGCAGAGTTCCTGAGACTGTGGGCTGCTGCAGCAATGCTTAAGGTTGATTTTATAGTCATTTTGGCAAGGTTTTTTTCGATGCTCCCACCACACGTGGGGAGCTTTCTCTGAAGTTGTAGAGATCCTCATTTCTGTTGTTGGAGAGATGAAGACTACTGAGACCAGAGAGGAAAAAGCACTCCCCGTGGTTTAGCGCAGAGTCAGGACAGCTGATCTGTCTAGCAGATTCATTCCCAGCTGTCCTGTGCTTGCACCTCTCTCAGCTGGAGGACAACTGCCCTCCGAGGTTACTCTGAAAAAGAAACTGGGCTGTGATGAAAGCACAAAGGTCCAGGTTCAAAGTGCAGCTCTCCAAACTTCTCTCTTTCTCAGCCTAGACATGGAGGTGTGAGGGAGAAGGCGTGACGTGGCTCCTGACACAGATGATCAGACCGAGGACTCTGTGATGTGGGTGCTGACACCCAAACGTCAACACTTGCATTCTGTTGGGTGGGAGAGGAGACACGGGGGATTGCTCAGAGGAAGGTGCCTGCACTGAGGAGGCCAAAGGGGAGTTGCTCCACGTCCCCCTTGCAGTGTCACCAGTCTCCTCTGACTCTGGCCATGGCTCTGCTGCCTGGAGCTGTTCCTGTGCCTTGTCCCATCCAGGGCTCACAGACCCTGTGCCACCCTCTGCGTGCGCAGTGCTGCAGAACTCTGGTGGAGCTTTGAGGTAGCTCCTGCTTTGACCTTCCTCTCGGAAGATCCCCTTAGGAGATGTCCTGGGGGTGAGAACAAGCTGTGAACAGCCCAGGCTTACATGCACCCTCCCGATGGGAGAATGAACCTGCCCTGCCAGGGGTTGCTCCTTCTACCCAGAGCTTCTCCGCACAGTGTCACGAGGAGTTCCCCGGCCGGGCTGAGTGCTGACCCTCATGGGCAGCAGCGTCACTGTTCAGGACACACAGCATCCCTGGAGTGCAGGGACACTGCTCTGAAGTGTGACCTGTGGAGACACGTGTGCATGCTCCAGCTTCACATCCCTAAAGCTGTGCCTAGGAGAAGAAAGCAGTGACGCCTTGTCCTTCCGACGGTGGGGCAAGGAATCCCTGCTGTGGAGCACCTCCTTCTCCTGCCCCGCCCCGAGGAGCTGTGAGAGCCGTCCTGACAGATCGGCTCAGCCATGGGATGTGCCAGCTTAGAAGACCCCCGTAGGAACCACAGCTGCATGGCCAGGCAGCCAGAGACCTACTGTGCCAAGGGCAGTGAAGACTTCCCCTCCAGCGAGCTCTCAGCTGTCCTCCCACTCCAGGCTGCCATGAACGTCTCTCCGCCATGCCTTGTCGCATCTAGGCACTTTCTGGCAGTGCCCTGAGCCCTGCTGCTCTTTGCAGAGGAGCTGCTCCTGGACTGAGCAGCTCTCTGCAGAGTCTGCCAGGTTGCCATGAGCTCTCCCAGTCCCAGGAGCCTGGCCCAGCTCAGGAGCAGAGGCACAGCCAAAGGCAGGACTTTCTCTGCCCTACAGGCTTCCTCGAGACGTGCCTGTGGGCTCCAGGGCTGACAGCTCCTGAGAGGCAGCAGGGTCCCTCCTGGGGAATGTGCTTTGAAGTAGGCTAAAGCAATCACCTATCGTCCCTCTCTAAACTATGGAGAGAGACTAAATCCAGCAGTGCAATTTTTCCTGTCGGAAGAAAGAGATGCCTAAGAGAAGTGGAGCCCTCCTCCTCTGGAATTCTCTATTCCCGTCACACAACTAGACAGGAATCCTTGACAGTGACGAGAAGGGAATTCATTCACCCATCCTTTGATTACCAATTCAGCTGAGTCAACCGAGGCACGTAATCTCAGCTTAGCTGTCCAAAGGCTGGATGGGGATTCCACACCATCCCATAAGCACCACGAGCACAGAGCAGGGGGGGATCCCTCTTGCCTCTGGTTCTCCTGAGCACAAAATAGGTGTCTACACGCAAGCCCCTTGTCCAGGCTCCCAGTATAATCAGTGGAGATGGAAGGCAGGAGCGCTGGCAGAAACACCTAGAGGCACTTGAGGGGTGGTCCAAGACACGAGCAAGTGTTCGCAAGCTCTGATGAAGCAGTTATGAGACTTGCATCATTTTGCAGCATCAGCTGGAGGCCAGGAGAGGAAGGAATATCCTCGGCTGCCTGATATGACAGTAGATGCCCACATTTAGGACAACTAAACTTGTCACTGCTCTTTAAGTCCAGTGTTGGACTATGCAGCTGACCAAAACAAGAGCTGTCTCTCTCTGCAGGCTCCCTCGACTTTATTTGCTAGATCTCCTTTTGACACATGTATGTCCCTATTTTTCAGACACCTCATTTAAGTCAAATGCAGCGACTCAATGTCATATGGCCTAAAAATATTCCTCCAGCACCATGTCACATTCACAGTAGGAGAACCAGGAGAGTCACCTCATCTCCGGTTGCCGGGGAATGTCAGAGCCTGGCCAGGGGTTCACTGCTCTCCCTAATCAGCAGGTCAGGACAGAGGATCCCAGTGACCCCTTCTTAGCACAGGCTGCAACCCAGCATCGGCTCTGCCCTACTCCTCATCCGGAGCCTTTCTGCCAGCAGAGCTCGCTCCTGAGTCAGGACAGACACAACGGCAGTGCCCTGCTGCTGGGGCCAAGGAGCTTGGTGACCAGCCAGCTCAGAAGGAATGATCTCCTCTCCCAGCAGCACCTAGCAGTCACACCTCTGTGATGAACAAGGCCAAGGACGTGTTTCATGAAACAGCAGAAGTGAAGACTACATTACTAAAAACCCACAGTGTAACTGCATCTTTTGAAGCCAGCTCCAGAAGCAGTAAGGGCATGCTCAGATGATGGCACCCAAGGAGAAGTCAAATCCACCCCCAACCTTGGAGGTCAAGCTTGTGCAGATGAGGGGTGAGGTGAGAGGCCAACCTGAGTCATAACTGCAAAGCAGAAAGCTTCACCTACTGCCTAAAGTCTAAGCTCTAAGAGGAACGCCTACAGCCTTAGGACCAAGCTGCCTCCCTCAAATCCCAGAGCCTTCAAGATATCTTCCAAGCCTAGCTTGAAGCTGGTTGACCAATCATTCCTTCACTTTGGGGCCTGTGTGTCACGGGGGGCTGAGAAACAATCCCTGACCCCCGGCTGACTGGTGCTCTGAGGTGCCCGTGTGGGGCTGGCCGGTCTGCTGGGACTTGTGAGCTTTCTTCTGGACACTCAAGGAAGGGGATGCCACGTGCATCACCTGTTCCACCAACATCTCCCCCCTCCTCCCTGACCTGCCACATGGGGAAGGGCGCACCAGACCGGTGAATGGGAGCTCCTAGGTTGGTGGCCCCAGGGCAGCCTGTGTGGTGCAGCACAGAATCGCAAACAATGCAGCACTTTTTCCGAGCTGGGCTTAAAGGCGGCTCGTTCACCCAAGACAACTTTGGTGAACGCATCATTTGAGATGACATTTTCTGCCCCACTACCGCCTCGATCCACCACCAGGGTCAAGGGAAAAGCAAAATTCTTGATTCCAGATGACTGAGCCAACTCATATCATCTGTGTGAAGAACTTTACTGTTACCTTTGGAGAGAAGGACTTCTAAAGAATGTCACTTCTACGATATTTGCCCAATTCTGTTTGCCAGCCTGACCTAGGCTGGCAAAACTGTGGATAACATCTGCTGAGGAAAGCAGTGTGTTCCTGCTGAAGAGCCTCACAATCCTCTTTTGTTGGCTACTGGAGAGCCCAAGATCGCATAAGAGCCCCAAATTACATTTATACCACTTTCCTTGACCACCAGTTGGGAATCCCAGGGACTCAACATAGATGGCTTTGGTGAGTTCCATCACCTGCTCCTCTAAGCGCTGTTATTTCCACACTTTTTCCATCGCTGCATCTCCTAAAGATGACAAAATACTTTCAAAACGGACTGTTACATCCACTGCCAATGCCCAAGACCCTTTTACTGTTACCAAGCCTGGTTTAAAGAGCTCGTTCTTCTTATCCCTTAGATCGGGCTCCAGAAACACCACCCAGTCCATCCTCCTAAGCTCATTAGACGTCATCCTGTACAAGATGCTATGGCTCTTGACCCGGGACTCTTGGACTGCAGGACAATGACCAATAACATGGGAGCACATTTCCCATTCAACAGGACAATCCCTGCATCCTTTCCTGGACCCTTCCCCTAAACCTCTAACCAAGCACTCCCTAGCTGGGTAGACATTGTCCCGGACTTGTAATGGCGTCAGAATTTTCCTGTGGGGAATAAACCTATAATGCACCAACCAATCATTATTGATGTTATTGTTCACAGAATTCTTAGTACCGTGGCCCTGACTTTGCAGATTTATCCAATTTTCAGATTTGTGCTTTCTTCATCTATTTGGGCTAGGGAAGATGACCTTTGGAGCAGGTGTCTCCCATTCACATGCTGCCTCCCCCTCTTCCAATGTGGCCAGAATCACAGTAATAGCTAATCTATCTGTTACTGATCGTATTTTATCCACTCAGCCTTCTGCGGCAGTCCACAGATGCTTAAACATCGTCGGCCCCGATGTTCTTCACCCAGGTATCAAGCTTCTCTTGCAGCTCTGGCTTGGAAAGACCAACCCATGGGTCCACTCCCAGGCCCAAATATCTCTCGGAGCTGCCCGGCTCCATCCTGTTTAGTTTAGAGCCGTTCACCTTCCACAGATCACACTCACTGATGGTATCAGAGTCTTCTGTGGGCCTTATAAGGAACCCATGGCATTTCTCAGCCTGCAACCTCAGCCCTGCCAGTTGGCAGAACCCTTCAACCACCGTGATATTTCCCTGCATCCCATCTCACGAGTCAATAGGACTAGATCATCTGCAAACACCAATGATGTAACCCTTTTTCTGCCATGCTTAGATCCATTCCTGCTCTTCTCCAACCTACATAACAGCGGGGCTATTGATAAATTGAACAGCATCGAGGACACTGGCTCTCCTTGCTTCACTCCAGTGAGGATCTCTATCGCCTCTGACTGCTTTCCCCTCTCCTCCAGCTGAGTTGTGGTGTTATCATACCTATCAGCTATGATACCTGTTACATAACCATCAATGCCTCTTTGTTTCAGGGCGTGAAAATATGGTGAACTGAATCGATGGCCTTTGTCAGATCCACAAAGACCACCCCCAGGGCTTTATATTCTCTTTTTGCATACTTTATCAGTATCTGGAGCACTTTCAGATCTTCCAAACAGCCTGAGGCTGATATAAAGCCCCTCTGGTGGCCGTTAATCAGACGTACTCTCATCATCTGGGCTGTCAGGATTCTTGAAAACAGCCTCAAGATAATCAACCTGATGGCAATGGGTCACCATCTGTTAACATCCAGATGTTTCCCTGGCTCTGAGGACTTTGGTATTAATATTGTTCTGATTGTTTGATCCCCACCTGGATCTTCCCAGCCAGCAGCCGGGCTCTGTGCATGAGGCAAAAATAGGTTTCTAATGATGTAGGCCAAATGTATAGAAAATGGCACTAAATAATGAAACAGTAAAGAAATTAAGAAAAAGAATATGATGCAAAAAAGATGTTTTATTATACTTTCCATTTTGTGTGTGTGTGTTCTTATCGTCCTCCTTTTGTTTTGTTTTAACTTGTTGGACTTTGGGGGGTTGTTGTTTGTAAAGGAAAACAATTTTCGAAATTGGGGTGGGATTCAGTTACAGAAACACAGACAACTTGGCGCCACTGTAGACACCCTGGTGCCCTCTGCCCAGCCTCCATCTTCAGCTCCAGAGGGGCTCTGGTCTCCCCTAGGTCCTGTGTGATAGCTGTCAGTCCCAGGGAAACACTTCAGGAACGCTGGGACCTCTAAAAGTGGCACTAGATGCTTGTGTTTAGGAAACTGAGCTCTGCCTGGAAAGTTGAAGAATATTTTTCAACTTTTTTTTTTAAAAAAGGCACATTTTAGCAGCTGAAATCACTGAATAATTTTAATACAACGTCAATGTTTTCCTATAGTGCCAAACTGGAAATTTCCAGGAAGTGTATTAACCTCAGGAGAAAAAATGTTGATCTTCCCCAGTACTTGTGTTCCTACTGCTCTGTCTACTATACTGTGTATTTAATCTCAGTAATCTTTCCTGTATTTCTGCACATCCTTATTAAATGGACCATTTCTGAAGTCATCTGTTCAGAAGACTACCTGGCTGCACCCATTATGCATTGTCCATCCAGTTTTCCTCCTCCCGTTATTCTTTGTTCATTCAGATACCTCTTGGCTACCCAGCTGCTGCTTTGAACTTCAGGGATTTTTAAGCTTGCCTCCTCTTTCAGTAGTTTGTCTAATTGTCTCATTAGTGAACTCCGTAACTGCGTTTATAGTTATCCTTTTCTATCTCTTTATCTGAAACACTTCCAGTAAGGTTATTCCCTGTGGAAAGTGGCCTTCATGGAGGCAACCTGGTCTTAATGTACAATTGAGGAATGCATTTTTTTTTTAATCTAAACTATACCATGTTTTCTCTTTTTTCGCAGCCAAGAAAAATCTTTCTGTGTCTGTTTGCAGGTAGTTCTCTAAATAAAGCAGGTGGGAATTGATTCATATGAGCTGTAACATTTGCCTACAGACTTCAGTAGAAAAAGGTTAGATAAGAAGAGGAGTTATGTGAGTCCCAGGTGGCTGAGAAGAGAAATGGTGGGGCTGAGGGCATGGGGGAAAAGATGGTGCAGTGTCTGACCACAAGTATCCTCCTTTTCCTACATGTCTGAACTTCATTAGGAGACAATCTGAATCAGCATCAGCTATAGAATGTTGGTAAAACTTATTCATGAAGCTGAAAAATGAAGAAAGTTGAAAAAGGAGCCCCGCCTTCCCCTAAGGATTCTTTTCTATTAGGTGCTCATTGCAACCTTCCTTTTTCAGCTACATTCCTGAAATCTCTCCAATTAGCCACATGACACTTGAAAACTTGAAGACAGTTACAGGAAGAAACACTGCTCCTTAGGATACTTTTTGTGTTTAATGAGCCCTCTGGTGCATTCGTGCAGACACTGAAAGGAGATTGAACAAACCTCTCAAGAAGTTAAAGTTAGAAGCAAACTCAGCGGTTTCTTAGAGCGTTAATGGGTCCCACCGGGGGCCATTACCTGCAAAGCTGTTAATGGGAAGCACAAGTCGAGGTGCCCTTCCCTGGAGACTGGTTAGCGTAGAAAATCAGAGGCGCTGGTTACAGTTAGTCAAAGGAAGTGTACAGGAGGCCTCAATTCCAAGTAAGCCCTTGATGTGTTTTATCAAGCAAAATGGTCAAGCACAAAAGTCCAGCCCTGCAGAAGGGTGATCCTTTCCCTCACACGTTGCTCAGGGCTCTTCCTGGGGCGGGGAGGAGGGGCAATGCCGAGTGTGGGACAATGGTACAACACCTCCTGGTCTCCCTGAGGGGTGAGCAGGCAACCAGGCCCTGGTGCTGTAAGGAAACAGTGTCTTCTCGCAGGCCTCGCTGGTGGAGAAGGCAGCTATAGCCAAGGTGACAAAGACCTCAGTTCTGCCAGGGACTTTCAGCCTTGCCACCAACCTTGGCCATCCCCTTCACAGACATCCTCCACTGTCCCATGCCTGCTCCTGTTTCCCCGCAGACCTTAGCCACCTTCTCCCTCCCTACACACTATTTCCCCACCTTTGGCCTGTTTCACTCTCCCTTGTTCCACCGATGTCTCTCCATCCTCACTGGGTGTTGCTTGAAAAACAAAGCTTTGGGCTCCTGTGAATTTGCTGTTGCCCAAGTTGCCCAGCAAGCCACCTGGCTTCTTTCAAAGCCCTGCTAGAGCTCCTCACTCACCTGCAATATCCCAGCCCCAAATGTGCTTGTATCCTGTGCAGTGACTTGCACATCCTTGTTCTTGTGTTCTCCTAAAATCACAACTGCATTTCCTTTAAAGGTGACCATTGCATGCTCTCTGTGTTCTCCATCCTGCCTGCATCAGCCACACACCTACATGCACACAGCTCTTTCCCTGCACGCATATGTGTCCTGGTAATGTTCCTGCTCTGCCTGCCACAGTGGGACCTCACTCCAGGAGATTCACACATCCTCCAGAGAAGGGTCAGCTCTGTGGGCATGATTGAGCTCTGTCCACCCACTCTCCAGCAGCATGCATTCCCCATCTCGCAGGCTAAGGCATGCACGCAAGATGGAAATGTCTCTGTCATCCCTGATAGGGTGAGAGGCCTTCAGCCCTGCCATGTTCCTAGCACTCAGCTCCTCCCCCTCTGCCCACAGACATAACCTCCTTTAATTGTCTGGGCTCAAACATGTGTGTGAGGATTTACTGAAGCCCTTATCCACCACTGCCTTTCTCACTGCCTTCTGCTCAACCCTCTATCCCACCGGCCAGCGCTGCCTCTCAGCTGTGACCCAGTGGCCTTTTGGAAGAAGCCTTGGGCTTCCTGGGTTTTCCTGGTGCTTATTACAACCTTTCTGGCTTCCTCCAGAGATCTTAGGATGGGACAATTTGCTATTGGCTCTAATAGGGGCCTTTATGACCATCTTTTAGGAAACACTTGCATTTTTATGACTCCTCTGTGTGTGTGTGTGGAGCAATAGCCACGGAAAAGCACCAAATATACCAAAGCAGGCACCCAGCGGACTGCCAAGAAGAACCCTCTGAGATATCCCCAGGCCTGTGGCTTCAGGGCAAGACTTCTCACTGTGGAAGTGGATCCAGCCTCATCCACTCTCTAGAGAGGCAAATCAGCGGTGCCCATGCCATCTGAGGCCTGAAGAGGTGGGTTCTGGTGAGACCACCCTTCGTTGGGCCCATTTTAGATGTGTACTTTAGGATGGGGAACCATGCCTTGTATTGATCATGTTGATTACATTGACACTGCCTACACAGGATGTCCTCATGAAAGTGAGGTTAAACAGGGGAGCTAAGCCCTGGCTCGTCCTTTGGGCCTGTCTGAAGATGCATAAAACATTTGCCTTTCATCAGTCTCAGGATCTCCATGACCTTTCAAAGATGATACAGAGTGGCCCCGCTGTGACTTTGGCCTGTTCTCTCAGCATCCTTGGATGCAGCCCCTCGGGTCCCACGGGCTCTTCAGGACTGAATTCGCTCGAGTAACCCCTGACTTGGTCCTCATCCACTAATGGATGGTATTTTTTTCCATGAGTCCTGCCTCTAGGCACAAAAGCCTGGGAAGCTCTGCTAGCAGAAAGTGAGGCAAAGAAGACATTCAGTAGCTCAGACCTGTCTGCATCTACTCTTACTAAATTCTCTGCCCCATTTAGAAGTGGGCCCACATTTTCCTTGTTTATTCTTCTGCTGTTAATGAAGCAGCACCAGCTCATCTTGGTGCCTGTGATGTCCCTTGCAACTGTCAGCTCTAGGGCAGGTTTGGCTTTCCTAATGCCATGCCCAGACAGCATCTCTAAATTTCTTCCATTGTAACCTGTCCCTGCTTCCACCTCCTGTGTGCTGCTCGTTTGCATTAGAGCTCAGCCTTGAGGTCCCTGTGTTGCCAAGCCATCTCTGCCAGCTTGCCTGAGCTCCTTTGCTGGTCAGAGCTGCTTCCCACAGGATCCCCCCTTCCTGTGTCCTGAATAAGTCAAAGTCTGCCTGTCTGATGTCCAGGGTGTGTACCCTGCTACTCTCCACACTAAATTCCCCTCAGGATCTGAGACTGTACTATTTTCATGGTGACTGCAGCCAAGGCTGCCGCTGAGTATCACATCTCCAACCACTTCTTCTGAGTTTGCAAGTACAGATCCAGGTGACTCATAATGGCAGCTGGTCTAAGAAATTGTCCTGCTATCCTCCAGGTACCTCCTGGACTGTTTGCGCCCTGCTGTGTTGCCCTTCCAGTGAATGCCAAGGAGATTAAAGTCCCCCATAAGAACCAGGGTCATTGCTCCAGAGGCTTGTTTGCATTGCTTAAAGAAGACTTTGTTCACTTCTTCACTCTGTTGGAGTGGTTTGTAACTGCTACCACAATACCACCCTTACTGGCCTCTCCTCTGATCCTCACCCACAAGCATTCAGCCAGCCTGTCATCCCTCCCATAGAGGAGCTCCACACATCTGAGCTGCTCCTTCGTACAGAGGGCAATTCCCCTCCTCCTCTTTCCTGCCTGTCTTTCCTGAAGAGCTTCTGTCCATCCGTTGCAGCAGCCCAAGCCGCGTGAGTGGTCTTATCACAAATCAGTCATTCCCACAATGCCGGCACTCCTGTGACCACACACGGAGCTGCAGCTCCTCCTGCCTCTGCCCCAGGCAGAGTGCGGTTGCGTACATTTGGGCTGCAGGACCTCAGCTGTGGCGCTAGGGCCGAGCACAGAATTGCCACGGTGATCCTGTTGCCGAAAGCCAAGGACCCCACGTATGGTAAGGCCCCTTTTCAGAGCAGAGACATGCTGGACTTAATGGCAGATCACCATGCCACAATGAAATGAGGTTCCCACCAGGAGAGAAAACCCTGCAGTCCCCAAAGCCAGGCAGACAGGGCTTAGTTGTGCAACCATGACAGGAGAGGAGTTTTCTGCCTGAGCTGTCTCTGCAGCACCACTGGGCCTGTGATAGAAATGAAGCTGATCTCCAGGAAGGAGTAGATCCTGCTGAGAACATCCCTGGAGGTGGGCAGCCTGCGATCCAGCTACGCTGTGATCATTGTTAGCATGTTCCCTGTTTCTGTCCTCACGTGGGTGAGCAGAGGTTCAGGGAGAGGAGAACCATCAGTTTGAGAACATGGGCGCACGAGTAGAAACCCTGGTGGGAAGTGTCTCCCATTCCTGCAGCACCCTTGGACGTAGGTGGGATGGGCCTTGCCTCCATACCACAATGTTGGCATTCAGTTGCTGGCATACAGGCATCTCACCCCTCTGAGATGCCCTGGGGTGTCTGTCCAGCACCCATCCAGAAGGGCATGGCTTCCCTGTAGGTCCTGCGCTGTATTTTCCAATGGTTGTGTTGGCACCCCAGCCCCCTGACACAGCACTAGAGGCCTTTTTTATTCATTCCGATGAGAGCTCTGAGTCAACTTAGGACTCTGCAGTGCAGAGATGGGCACTCGTCTTAGCTTTGTAGCAACTTGGGCTCTAATAAACACAGTTGACGGAGCCTGGAGAGAAACCTCAGTCTCCTTATGGCGAGCTCCTCTGGTCAGCTGAACAGGTCTGCAGGCTGCCAGGATGTGGTTGATTAAGGCAGGCTCAGATGCCCTAAACATACGCCTCTGGTGTCCTTTCAGGTTGCCAAGGATAGTTCCCCTCCAGCCCGCCCCAGGCCATAGCTGATGCTCCGGAAGGATGTGGGTCTTTGAGAATTGCTCCATAGGAGCTTGAAGACATTTGAACATGTTTTGGATCACCTCTGGCACCTCGGATGTCACCAGCTGTTTGTGTGTGAGCAACTGACTCCTGCCCTCTACCTCCATGGATTAGAATTCAAGGAGCTCCCGTGCAGACACAAATTTTGTGCACACATGAATTGAGGGAAGAGGAATCCCACCTCCTCTGGGTCTGCGGCATGCACAGGAGGGAGAGGAATTGCCCCAAAGCCTCTAAGCAAAGAAGAGGCACCTGCATTGACTCATCTGAATCACTGCCCTACATGGGAAAACGAACCCCTCCCTATCACTTTCCACATGTCCTGCCTAGTAACTGGGGAGGAATAGGGATTTCCAGAGGAGGACAGTTTCACCTCTCTTAGACAACGATGCTCTGATAGGAGACATCACACTGCTGGACTCCACTGCTCTCTCTACAGTTTAGAGAGGGAAGATAGGTGATTGCTTTAGCCTGCTTCAAAGTACATTCCCCAGGAGGGACTCTGCTGCCTCTCAGGAGCTGTCAGCCCTGGAGCCCAGAGGGACATCTCGAGGAAGCCTGTAGGGCAGAGAAAGTCCTGCCTTTGGCTGTGCCTCTGCTCCTGAGCTGGGCCAGGCTCCTGGGACTGAGAGAGCTCATGGCAACCTGGCAGACTCTGCAGAGAGCTGCTCAGTCCAGAAGCAGCTCCTCTGCAAAGAGCAGCAGGGCTCAGGGCACTGCCTGAAAGTGCCTAGATGCGACAAGGCATGGCAGAGAGAAGTTCATGGCAGTCTGGAGTGGGAGGAGGGCTGAGAGCTCTTTGGGGAAGAAACGTTCACAGCCCTTAACACAGTAAGTCTCTGGCTACCAGCAACGCAGCTGTGGTTCCTAGACCTAGACCTAGACCTAAACCTGGCACATCCCACAGCTTATAGGATCTGTCAGGATGGCTCTCATGGTTTCTCTGATGTGGAAGAGGAGGATGTGCTCCAGGGCAGGGAGTATTTGCCACACCATCAGAGGGACAAGGACTCACCATTACCTTCTCCCAGGGATGGCCTCAGGGGTGTGAAGTGTGGGTGTGCACACATATCTGCAAGGCAGAGCAGTGTCCCTGTGCCCGGGGGTACTGTGTGCCTGGGGCAGTGACTGCTGTGTGCAGGGGTCAGCGCTCAGCCTGCCCGGGGAACTCCCCACGGTGCAGCAGGGAGAAGCTCTGGGTGGAAGGAGCGACAGCCAGCAGGGCAGGTTCATTCTGCTGTAGAGAGGGTACTGCATAGGTCGGGGCTGCTCACAGCTCTGCCTCACCATGAGGACCTTCCCAGATGGGGACTTTTCAAGAGGAAGGATGAGTCACTGGGTACCTGAAAGGGAAGCAGCTTTTCGGAGTCTGTGATGTTAGTTTCCACCACTGGCCGGGGGGAAATGGAAACAGGTTTGGGGGTTTAGATGTGGGAATGAGACTCCTAAAATGTTACTCCGAAAAACCAAGAGCTCTGTGAGGAGCATCTAAAAGCCCCTACATTCCCTCTGCCACCCCCACCTGCAAGCACCAACATCTCTTTTGCAGTTATCATCATTCTCATCAGAGCTTTTCTGAGCTGCAGTCCCCACTGCCCCGAGGGAGGAAATGTCCAACAGCAGCTTCCTCACCGAGTTCCTCCTCCTGGCATTTGCAGACAAACGGGAGCTGCAGCTCTTGCACTTCTCACTCTTCCTGGGCATCTACCTGGCTGCCGTCCTGGGCAACATCCTCATCATCGCAGCTGTAGCCAATGACCACTGCCTCCACACCCCCATGTACTTCTTCCTCCTCAATCTCTCCATCCTGGACTTTGGCTCCATCTCCACCACTGTCCCCAAATCCATGGCCAATTCCCTGTGGAACACAAGGGCCATTTCCTACTCAGGATGTGTTGCCCAGGTCTCTCTGTTTCTTTTCTCCATTTCATCAGAATATTATCTCCTCACTGTCATGGCCTATGACCGCTATATTGCCATCTGCAAACCCCTGCACTATGGGACACTCATGGGCAGCAGAGCTTGTGTCCAAATGGCAGGAGCTGCCTGGGCCAGTGGTTTTCTCAATGCAGTGCTGCACGCTGCGAACACATTTTCAATTCCACTCTGCCAAGGCAATGCTGTGGAGCAGTTTTTCTGTGAAATTCCCCAGCTCCTCAGGCTCTCCTGCTCTGACTCCTGCTTCAGGAAAGCTGGGGTTACTGCGGTTAGTTTTTGTGTAGCTTGTGAGTGCTTTGTGTTCATTGCGCTGTCCTACATGCAGATCTTCAGGGTCGTGCTGAGGATCCCCTCCAAGCAGGCCCGGCACAAAGCCTTTTCCATGTGCCTCCCGCACCTGGCCGTGGTCTCCCTGTTCGTCATCACTGCAATGTTTGCCTACCTGAAGCCCCCCTCCATCCCCTCCCCAGCTCTGGAGTTGGTGGTGGCTGTTCTGTGCTCAGTGGTGCCTCCAACACTGAACCCGCTCATCTACAGCATGAGGAACAAAGAGATCAAAGAGGCACTGAGGAAATTGATTCAATGTGTAGTATTTTACCAGTCATGAACAATTCCCAGTTTCTCTCAGGCTGGCTTATGCTTTCATTGCTTGTTTATTATATCTGTGAAAATCATTTCTGTACACAGATATTTGTATTTATCACACTTCTCCAGAGACATGAATCTGGTCTGCCTGACCAGAGGCCTTCTGTGCCTGGGTCGGAGCTGGCTGCTGTGACAGCATCTCTGTACTAAAAAGGGATCTTCCCAGTGCAGCGCCTGAAGGCTGGGCTCGTCTTACACTAGGAAGGGAGGTTGGAGAGCAGCAGGAGTTGCTGGAGGAGCCCCAGCACCAGGACACTTGTGCTGGCCTGGGGAGTGGGGCTGGTTAGGAGGCAGCTGAGGTGGCAGTTGTCATCCTAGAGACAAGAGCAGGGGGGCAAGAGAGTGACTGGCTTCCATTTCCTAGTGCCATTGGAGGTCTTAGGGCTGGTGGGGAGGCTGACACCCACTCTCTGCCACCCCAGGAGCTGCTGTGCCCATTCGAGGGGCTCAGGCTTGGTGTCAAGTATGCAGATACCTGCAGCACCCTGTGGTGGACACTGCTGTGGGGTGATTCCCAAACTGTCCTGCTCTGCTGGGATGGGCTGGGAGAGGCAATGGGAGGTGGGGAGAGCTGGGGAGGGGCTGAAGTGGGCTGGAGAGTGCCTGGGGGTGGGAAATACCAGTCTTCAGATAACTTGTGTGAAGAGGCAGGGTGGGCGAACACACCAGTGTGCTTGGGTTGCAGAGCCAGACTTCATGGTGAAGGAGCTGAGACATAAAAAGTGCACAAGAGTGTGGTCTGTGCCCTCTGCCTGCTTCCTCTGCAGACCTTGTGGGGCACAACCAGAAGAGACTTTCAGATGTGGCTGAAGAATGGCTAGTGGTCCTCCCGCTGGCGCCAGTCTCTCACTGCCATCTTCCCCTCGAATGCGGGCTTCCATAGGGCATCTGAGCCCCTGCGTCAGAGCTCAGTCCTAAGGAAAAGTGTCTTAGGAGCCATGTCATAGCTTGATGCTGTCTGGATACACCCAGTGCAATGCACTATTGCCTTCTGCCATCCTCCATGCAGATGCATGCCACACCAGGGCATCATTTCCTCGGTGCACAAGAAGTCTAGGTTGGGCTCCATGACTCTGTACTTGCTGTCCTGAGAAAATGATTCAGAAAAGGGCCATGGTCGGGATGACTTTGCCACACTGTGATGGAGGCTGTGCTGTGCTGAAGTGGCTGGCAGTGCCCAAGGGCATGGGAGGGATTTGCTGGAAGTAGTTTGGGAAGTGGCTGTCGTGATCACCCAAGAAAACCCAGTTTGTCCAGCTGTGCACATTGTTCCAAGGAGTGCAGAGGAGGGAAGACGTTTATGGTGGGTGGAGGGGTAGGGCTTGAGGTTTCAAAGTGCTGCTGAGTGCTTTAGTAGATGATAAAAGAGACCTCATAATCAACAAAACAGGGCAGGAGGGGTCCCACCCCAAGTGTGTGCACACAAGGACACAAGGACAACAAGGCAGGGCAGGAGCAATCTGGGAGGTTTCTGGAGTGCAGTGATGATAACACTGTGACACGGGTGATCACGGAGTCAACGAGGGCAGGCACTTTGCTGGACCTGATACTCACTGACAAGGAAGAACTGGTTGGGGTTTTCAAGACTGGGGGCAGCCTTGGCTGCAGTGACCATGAGATGGTGGAGTTCAGGATCCTGAGAGGAGGGAGGAGGGCAAAAAGCAGGATCACAACCCTGGGCTTCAGGAGAGCAGACTTCAGCCTCTTCAGGGACCTGCTTGGAAGAATCCCATGAGATACAGTCCTGGAGAGAAGGGGGAGATCCAAGAGAGCTGGCTGATTTGCAAGGATCACCTCCTCCAAGCTCAAGAATGGTCCATCCTGATAATCAAGAAACAAAGCAAAGGTGTCAGGAGGCCTGCATGGATGAACATGGAACTCCTGACTGAACTCAAGCATGAAAAGGAAGCATACAAGAGGCAGAAACAGGGACAGTTGACCAGGCAGGAATATAGAATTGCTGTCCAAGCATGCAGGAAGCCAAAACCCACCTGGAGCTGACTCTGGTGGGGGACATGAAAGGCAACAAGAAGGGCTTTTGCAGGTATATCATCAGCAAAAAGAAGACTAGGGAATATGTGGTCCCAGTGTGGAATAGGGCAGGGGACATGGTAACAAAGGACATGGAAAAGGCAAAGGTTTACAGTGTCTTCTTTGTTTCAGCCTTTCCTGATGAGATATGGCTTCAGGAATCTCAGGCCCCTGAGACCCATGGGAATATGAGAGGTGAAGATTTACCCTTGGTGGAGGAGGCTCAGATTAGGGAAGATTTGAACAAACTGGACATACACAACATCCACTGCTCTCCCCTCCTCCACCCAGCCAGTCTTTCCATCACAGAGGGCTATCAGGTTGGTTAAGCATAATTTCCCCTTGGTGAGTGCAGGCTGACTACTCCTGATCACCTTCTTATCCTTCATATACTTGGAAATGGCTCCCAGGATGAGCTGCTGCACCACTTTCCCAGGGATTGAGGTGATGCTGACTGGCCTGCAGTTCCCTGGGTCCTCTCTCTTGCCCTTTTTGAACACTGGAGTGACATCTGCTTTCTTCCCGTCCTCAAGCACCTCTCCTGGTTGCCATGATCTGTCAAAGATAATTGAGAGTGGCCTAGCAATGATGTCTGCCAGCTCCCTCAGGACTTGTGGATGCATCCCATCAGTGCCCATGGACTTGTGTAAGTTGTTTGCTGAAGTGATCCCTAACCCAATCCTCCTCTACCAAGAAAAAGTCTTCCTTTCTCCAGATTCGCCCGCCCTGCCCCGGACTCTAGGTCCTGGGATTCCTGGGGACCAGTCTTACCAGTAAAGACTGTTAGGCACAGAGGGCTAGATTCATGGCTCACTGTGGTGGCAGTGGACATGGTGAATGGTTTCCCACTCACCTGCCCGGGGCTGTCATACATGAGACAGGGCCAGTGGCAGACACCATCCTTCTGGCAGGGAATCTGGAGGCAGCTCGGAGAGCACATGGGATCTCCAGGGGCACCACGTGCTGGGGGCGTGCAGTGGATGGAGCCTCTCGAAAGGAGAGAACATTTGATGCGTAGCTGGAAAAGGTAAAGACCTGTCCCCTTGCAGTGGTAAATTCCAGCTCTGATTGTTCATTCCAGGCCTGATGTCGGCATCTGTATCGAGGGGGAAGAGCCAGCCCTGAGCAGCCTCTCTCCTGGCCCAGACCCCCAAAGACCCTTGGAGGACAGCAGTCTGCTGACCCCTGTGTGGGGCACAGCCAGGGCTAGGCAGGGACTGGGCACTGGTGGGAGGCTGCCAAAGCAGGAGGGCTGCGGGGGGATGGGGCACATCATTGGGACTGTGCCAGGGGGATGTTTCCCCACCCCTGAAGGTACCCTGCCCTGTGAAGTGCCTGCAGGGCAGGTCTGTGGGACCACGAGCAGGGCAGCAGGGCTGGGTGCAGGCTGGAGCCAGGACACTCCTCACTGCTCCATTGCCAAGAGGCAGCTGTGCTGCACAGAGCAGGAACCAGCTCTGCAGGCCCTGCAGGCCCTGGGAAGCTCATTCGGGTGAGCAGCGTTAAGGCAAGGGCTGGGAGCCAGCTGGCAGCTTGGGAGCCCATTGGGGAAGGCCTCCTGGCACTGGTATCACAGCCCAGCCCCACTTTGGCAGCCGGCAGAGCATGCCCTGGGGCTGTGCCACATCATGATGGCCCCTGGCACTCTAGGCCCAGCTCATCCCCTCTGTGGGAGACCTCCAACAGAGCCATTTCCCATCCCTGTCCCAGGCCTGGCCTCCTCAGGTTCTCTCCTGTCACTCACCCATGCCCTGGGGACAGCTGAGACCATTTCCCTCTTGGGAACCAGCTCCACAGGCAGTATCCAGGGCAGAGCCCTCTCTGCCAGGTCCCAGACCCCAGAGCAGCACCTCCATTGCACTCAGGTATCTCCCGCCTCTCCCTCCCACGCTGCTGAGGCCGCCAAGCTGCCCCTGGACCCAAGCAAGACAGGGCTCGCTAGTGATCCTAACTGGAAGACTACTGTACATCGAGGAGTTGGTGATCCACATAACAGGTAACCTGAGCAGGCATAGGCATGTGCCGTGCTGTGCTGCACCTTGCTGCACGTACAGCTTGGCCTTCAAGCCTGTGCTGTGCTGCACGTGTCCCTTGGCTGCAGGACAAACTCTCCAGGTGTATTATAACACCAACACCTGCCTGTAGACAGCTCCCATTTGCTATTGGCAATTCCACCACCTGTGTGCCCTTGTCTTTATCTTAAGAGAAGGAGCAAGTTCTCATGCAAACCTCCTTTTGACACTATAAATGATGAATAGGATTGTTTTCTTCTGAGGAAATCCTGTAAGAGCCCTAAAGAGCAAGATGTTGGTGAACCTCTCCATGGATGGGATCTGCACTGTGTGCTGTGCCATGCCATGCCCTGATTGGAGGTCTGTCCAATGCTGCACAGCTTGGGGTTCTCAGCACCTAAGGGAACGTAATATTGTCTTTCCTCTTTTTTCCTTCTTGTGTTAGCTCCAATAAATGGTATTTTAAGCAATACCTTATAGAGTCTGAGTGCCTTTCTTGCTGGGATCATAAGAAACACTACCCTGGTGCCTTGCACTGGTATGGAACAGGCTCTCCCTCCTGATCATTGCAACAGCTCCCAGGAGCCCAAGAGGCACCCTGGGATGGGAGGTGCAGGGTGAGCAGCGCCAGCCCCAGTGCTCCCCCAGCAGCCCCTCTGAAGCCAGAGCAGCCCCCAACAGTTGTGGTAGGGACTCGCTGTTGGTCACGGGGAGTCTAGGATGTGCCTGGAGCTGAAACCACAGGCATCGCTCTTTAGAGTGCCCATAGATGAAATGCAGAGTCCAGGTGCGCAAGGGCGGCAGCTCACCAGAGCATTCCCTTCTACTTCATAGTCTTTCAGGATTGCTCTCCAGTGAGTGATTCCCTGCCCGGGGTTTGTGGGAGGAGCTGTTGGAGACCTCCTCACTTCCCCTCAGTCCTGTTCTGCTCTGTTGTCAGCCCACGGGCACTGCCACAGTCCCTCTGGGCTGGGTAAAGGTGAGTCTCCATGTGCCCTCCTCTGACCCCAGGTCGGAATAAGCAGTGCCTGTCTCTGCTCAGTCCAAAGCAGGTGCTCAGAGCAGGCCGGGGGAACAGGAGGAGAAGGTGCAATAGGCACAAGGGCACAAGCAGCAGCAAGGGGCATTTCAGCTGGGTATTAGGGAAAAAACTGTCAGCATCAGAGTGGAGCAGTAGTGGTGCAGGGGCCCAGAGATTTTCAGAACTTGTCTGGACAAAGTACTGACCAACACAATCTAACTGGGAAGTTAGCCATGCTCAGAGCAGAGGGTGTGGATATAGACCTCCAGATATCCCTCCTGACCCAGATCCTCTAGGATGGGGAAGAGGTCCCAGGGCATGGTAGCACACTCCCATGGGGATGAGACCTTTCTAGAAGTTTGCCACTGGTAGATGAGGAGCTCTCTGTCACTCTCTCGTCTCTGAGAGGTGGGACTCAACCACATGCTGGTCCCTGTGACAACCCTCAGGGAGTGCCTTTCCTGAGGAGTGAAGGTGCCCTGAGGGCCATCCTCAGCTCTGAGCAGCTGGGAGTGGTGAAGCCACGATGCTCAGTCTGCAACAGCAGCAAAGGGGCAGAGCAGCAAGAATGGGTACAGGGAGGGGAAACGGGAGAGATGTGGCTCTCAATCAAGAGGCAAGTACAGCAGCCAGTGGAAAAGCTCTTCCATTTCCCACCTGCATCATTTGGCTGTGCATTTGAGCCTTCCCCAGACACAGTCCCAAGAGCCACTAGCCAGCCCTGACCTTCTGGACCCTGGCATTCACAGTTCCCCATTACTACTGTGCTGCCACCATGGATGGTCTTGGGTGCAGACTTCTCCCAGATGTGGCTGCAGAAAGTCACCAGCTGCTCCTGGAATTCAGGCTCGATCTCACTGTTATGAAGCTCTTCCAAGGGTGGCAGGTCCCTCTTGCTGGTTGGCTGGTCAAAACCAAAGCACTTCCAGTCTGGGGGGATCTGGTGGAGGCATTCCCGGGAATGGTTATAGAGATGGGTTTCCCGGCTGCTACCTGCGGAGGTAGGCCAGGGAGCAAGCTCACAGGGCTTGGGCTTTTGTTGCCTTACGCTGAAATGCAGCTGTCCAGAGCTGGACACATCCTGCCCTTCCTGAAGCACAGCACTGGGAACAGCACCATTCCCCTACCAGGCTTTAACTTCAGCACATTCTCCAGGTACGCGTCCTCAGAGATTTCCTCCCCATCCACCTTCAGGTGCAATGTGAAGTCCTGCACGGCCCAGACAAAGGTCAGGAAGAACTAGGAAACTTTATCTGAATCCTCCAGTTCATCTCCACTCTCCCGAGGTGTTGCTTTCACCTTTACATTCTCCATCAGCTTCATCACATAGCTGGGGAGCTGGCTAAGGAAACAGAGACGCTGGATCCTCATGCAGGGAGGGGCTAACCCTAACTCTAACCCCACCCTCCCCAGCCATCAGCATTTGATGGGGAAAAGGGGAGATTCTGCAGGGACAGAGAGCAGCCTGGAGTCACCAGCAGGAGTAGGGCTCAAACCCTCAGCCCTGAGATCTGGAGCACAGGATCCCTGAGGACCCAGAGCCTGGTCACTGGGCATCACCAGCAGGCTCTGATCTCCCCATAAAAAGCAGCCGTTTGAGGAGCTGAGATGTGTGGACCCCTTAGCTACTGCTGAGGGAGATGGGGCATCCCTGTTGCTGCTGCCCCACTGAGGACACTGCAGCTGGTCCATGTCTTGCTGGTTGATGGTGCCCTTGCTGTTATAGACCAGAGTGCTGGACAGCAGTACAGCTAGCACAAAGATCCATGCGTCATTCTTGGTGTTTCCCAGGAACAAACAGCCTTGGCTCATACCAAGAAACTCTGTGCAAGGCCCCCTAAGAGTGAGCAAAGCCCCAAATCCCCAGGCCCTAAATGCCTAACCATGGGCCATGGCAGGGTCAGCTTTTTGGAGAGACCCCCACACGTGACATCACCATGTCTTCCTGTAGCCGCCTTGTCTTCAACTCCTAACTCTCCGAGTCCCACAGGCTTCTGATTATTAAAGGACTCCCTGAGCTCCCCATTCCTGGTCTGCTGAAGTTTACCAGCAAGTGCTGAGGAATTTGGCAGCTTGTCAACCTCACGAGCCTTCTCCTAGCTCCTCTGGCTGTCAGCACCACAGAGACAGCTCCAGTTCAAAAGCCTGGAGCTCCCTGCCAGCCACCGGATCTCAAAAGGCCCACCAGCCTGATGGCTGCTGAGTAATCAAAGATCCAGAATGAGAGGGAGAGTGGCTGTGAAGAGGCGGTGTCCCACAAACCATCATGGGCCCAGCCACAGACTGGCTCCAGTCCCCTGCAGACAGCCAGCATCCCAGGCAGAATGAGGGCTCTGACAGGTGAAGGCAGAGGTGAAGGATGCCAGACAGGAGGACATCATTAGCCAGAAGACTTTATCCAGTCAGCTCTGCACTGGCCTCCTTCCCCACAGCCTCTGTCTCTTCCTGGCACACCAGTGCAGGCAATGAGAACACCTTGAGTCCTGCTACATGCCTGGGCCCTTGAGAGCTTCCACAAAGTTCTCTGTAGGCACAGAAGGAAGCCTCTGCTTCTCCCACACCTTCTCCGCATCACCCCGCCCTTCAGTGTCCAGGAGCACCAGCGTGTGTCCAGGCTGACAGGGCTGAGGCACACACCACAGCCAGATACCTTTGGTATGGGCCTGCATGGGGAAGGCCAGGGAGAAACCTGTGGAGGGGATGCAAGGGGCTCAGCAGTGTCAGCTACAGAGCAGGAAAATGGAGGCATCTTTGCTGCCCAGGGCCGGGACCTGTGTGGCTCCCCACCTCTCTCATCCATCCTCTCACAACCCAGCCTGTTCATGAGGTGGGACTTGCCAGCGCAGTACAGCCCTGTGATGGCCACCACCACCACCACGGGCTGTGCAAACTATGACAGCACCTGCAGGGTCTTCTGCCCCACCAGCCCCTGCCTCTGTGTGTTCTCATCAGGCACCTGGGCACTTCTATGGAGGTTTCAGATGCCATTGCTCATGGCAAACACAGCTTGCAGAGGGGACAGTGAAACAGGTATTTGAGGCCTTCAGAAAATCACCATAGTTTGTTATCTCCATCTTTAGAAGTGAAAAGAAAAGAAAAAGCATTTTAAGATCTTCATGGACTATAAAGGGCGCAAAAGATGTTAAGTCAGAGGCAGAGTCCAGCTGTGCAGTTGTAGCAGGTCAAAGGAAGCCATGATACCTATTCCATGTATTATCCTTGGGAATTACAAAACCATGTGTCAAACTCCTTGGAAAATTCCCCATTAAAACTGTTAGTCTTCCTGAGAATGATGTGCTATAACCTTGCATATTTCCAGAAATGGCTTTTGATTCTACAGCTTCCTCCTGCTTGTGAGAGCTGGCTGTGCAAATAATCAGTAATCAGTTCAACTCCCCACAACATCATTAGTTTTCTGTGTGCCTGAAACACTATGCCTTGATGTTTTCTGCACTGAAGTCCCATAAGGTTCAGAGGCTTGATCCCAAGAGGAGCTATCAGAGAGATGGAAATTTTCCTTTGTTGGAAAGAAATGTGATTGTTTCCGTGACAGGGAGGACTATATAAAGGTTTCCTGACACCACTGAACAGTCCGAATTAGTCCTCTTTGAAAGTGGTGTACTATATGTGATCAACTATACTACTATAATACTTCAGCTTTGGAAAGATACCGTATATTCAGCTAGGATTTGGAATGAAGAAAACTTATTAGAAAACCCTTTTTTGAATTAAAAGACAAACAGGACTTCAGAGTGATCTTCACTTAAAAACTAAGTAACCAACTTCTCTTGCCTCTCTCCCTCCTTCTCTCCCTTCCTACCTCACTCCCTTCCTTCCTTCCTCCCATTTTCTTTTCTCGCTGTCCTCAAACACACCATTCCTTTCAGTGAGCTGGTACACAGGTAGCAGCTCCGGCATCAGTACTGGCCATCTAGGTTACAACAGTTTCTAGTATTTGTTGCAACAGCTGGGGTGGAAAATCAAGGAATTCTTTTGTGTCCCTTTCCGGACTCGGTGTCTGATCTTTTCCATTCATGAGGCAGCATCAGCTGCTGCTGCACCTTATGGAAGAGGACTCTGGGGAACAGAAATAACAGCTCAGGACAGAAAGACAGCAAGCTACTGCTGAGTTCTTCTCTCTTTCCCTGCAGGGATGGATAACCAGACAGAGGTGAGCAAGTTCATCCTGCTTGGCCTGTCCAGCCTTCAAGGGCTGCAGCAGTTCCTGTTCATGCTCTTCTCCCTGCTCTACCTGCCCAGCCTGCTGGGGAATGTGGCAATTGTGACTGTGGTGATATGTGAACCTCGGCTACGCATCCCCATGTACTATTTCCTCTGCAACCTCTCCTGCCTGGATATTTTCTACTCCACAGTTACCATCCCCAAGATGCTGGCTGGGTTCCTCTGGGGGCACCAGGGTATTTCTTACACTGGCTGCCTAAGCCAACTCCACTTCTTCCACTTCCTGGGCAGCAGCGAAGCTTTGCTGCTGGCTGTCATGGCCTATGACCGCTTTGTGGCCATCTGCCACCCGCTGCGCTACACCCTGATCATGAGCCCACGGGCCTGCCTGCTGCTGGCTGCAGCCGCTTGGGCTACTGGCTTCCTTCCTGGCACACAGTCATGACCTCCCGGCTCCATTTCTGTGGCCCCAGCCACATCCACCACTTCTTCTGTGACATCAAGCCCCTGGTGAGACTAGCCTGCAATAGCAACCAGCTCAACCTGCACCTGCTCAGCATCATCACAGGGAGTATTGCAATAGGCCCCTTTGTCTTCACACTCTTTTCTTACCTGTACATCTTTTCCTTCCTCCGACTGAAAGTCCAGTCGAGGGAGGGAAGGAGGAAATCCTTCTCCACTTGCATCTCCCATCTCACAGTAGTGGCCTTATTCTATGTCCCTGCTGTTTTTAACTATGTGCCACCTTCCTCAGGGAGTTCACCCAGGCGGGACATGATAGCCACCCTTATGTATACTGTTGTCACCCCCGTCCTCAATCCTTTGATCTACACCCTGAGGAATGTGGAGGTGAAACGTGCCCTAAAGAGAAGACTTTTCTCCAGAGAGTTACTAGTGCAGAAAATGTTCTGCCTTGCAGCTTGTGTGGGGTAGTAGGCAACGGACAATGCAATCAGAGGAGCTTTTGGCTCAAGAATGTCTTGTGCAGAAATCTGCTTTTCACTGCCAACAGCCTGGGTCCCTTCAGAAAAATCCTACATACTGCATATGGCCCTACGTCTGCTATCTTGGGCAATATCAGTGCATAAAGATGAATATATGTTGGTGGAACAGCCACTCCCATTCATCCAAGTGGAGAAGAGAAGTGGCTCCAGAGAGTGATACTTCAATAAAAACACCTTTTTTTAGAGTGGTTTACCCTCAAACGTCACTTCATTTTTTTGCTCTTTCTTTCTTTCTTTCTTTCGGCAGCTGAATCCCCAGTCAGAGCTGTCAAGAGAAGTCAGGACATGATTCATCTTAGCCTAAAGCCGACAGACAAGGAGGGATTCAGTTGCTTTTGTGGGATCCAGTTGGCCATGTGCAGACATGTATGTCATGCCACTTGAAATACTCTGTGTATCTCAGCTGGTGTCTCTCTGCTGCTCCAGAAAGGCATAGGTCCTGCGCCAGATCTACCAGCCCTGTATGGCTGTCAGCTATCTTAGGGCATCTGAGATGGTGCTAGACACCTATGTTGGGCAACTGAATCCCACCCCCATTGCCTAGATTCACAGCGTTTAAAACTGCTCTTCAGGCACTTGTCTCACAGGGAGGAAGGTACATTTGGAACCCCAAACGTAGGTGTCCTAATCTCAGATTGAATCTCACCCTTAATCTCAAAATGAGTGGGAATGGTGGATTCCAGTTGAAGAAAGCTTCCAGAACTGATCCTTAGGGCTTAAAGGTAAGGTGAGCTTGGGTGATGGGGATTAAGAGTAACAGCTGGAGAGGTCTTTTGATTCTTACCTGTCCTACAGGTTTTTTCCACATATTCATAAACTTCACCAACATGCCAGGTGTGTTTCACACAATACCTACTTGCTCAACACATTCCATGTTGAGACTCCTACCATAAGCCTTAAAAAGGCTGCCTCTAGTATTGTTGTTATTATCATTTTTAACAGTGTTATAGAATGATGATGATGATGATGATAGTAAATATTTCTATTAGGGCCTCAAGTAATCCCTGAATGCAAAATTTTCATGCCATGTGCTTGAAGGTGTCAAAAGAGATTCTTCCTCTCCTAAACAATGCTCCAGACTGGATACTGTCAGAGACAGTGTCCCAAGGGTCCTGATCTCCTGTTCCCATAGGACCACTCTTTGAGTCTGAGCTCTTGTAAGTGTTTTTAGGTCTTTAAGAGTTAATATCTGTTTCTAACTGGCCAAAGACAATGTGAGTGCTCCCTTGCAACCCACCTTTCTGCATGCGTGCTGTATCCTTCAGCAGAGGCAATGACTTGAGCCAGATCACCTGTGAAATCCCCTTACTGTCTTGCTCCAGTTCATCCTTCTGTGAAAACAGGCTTCTTGGGTTTGTTTTTAGACATGGGCTCTTTTATATGCATAATAATGCTCTATGTTAAGCTCGTCACTGTGGTTCTAAGACTACCTTCTATAGGAGGGTGGTGTGATTTATATTTTTGTGCCTTGCTGCTGCCTCCTTCCTTGTTTACACTACTATATACACCTCTACCTATATATACTTATACCTATACGTAGCCACTAACTCCATAGTAGCTCTTTGTTTGTTTGTTTGTTTTTTACTGTGCGGTGTCTGCATTGATTAATGCAGTCATCTACAACAGGAGCAAAATGAGATCCCATTTTTTCTTAGGAAGTCAGTTGCAAGGGGTGGGGCAAGGTCAACAAGAAGCAGCTTCCAGTTTTCTCCCAGTTGCTACTGTTTTCTTATTGTTCAACCTTAGCCAGTGCCTGTTTTTCCTAAGAATGCATTTTATGGAGAAGCAGATTACACTGTGCCCAGAGCTGCACAGTAACTCCTCTGCATATTGTTTCTGTGGCTTGTTAACACTTGCAGAACATATGGGCCAAACACTGGACTAAACTGTGAGTTTATGTGTTGGAAGGCTAGTCACCACAAATACAAAGAACAGATGATCAGTGATGGCAGAGGAATGCCAGGAGCCTAATCAGTGCAAAGGAGCACCCAGATTTGGCTATTCCTAGGGCAGTGATTATGTCCCTGGGGCCTTGGACGGGGTGTACGCTCCCAGATGAGGCCACTCGAGTGGCTCTGCTTGACAACCTTGTGGACTGGAGGGGTTATTGCCTAAAGGGGACTGGGGAGAAAGAAGCATGAGAGAAAAGAGTTTAAAATGGACTGGCCGAGTGCAAACAGGGCAGCACGTTTGTCTAGCCATGTGCAGCACCTGATCAACCCTACCTAGCTAAGTGAGTGAAAAAACCACCAGAGTAGTGTCCTACCTCTTCTCCTCTCATGTCCTTTCAGAGAGGTCCATTCAGACCTCTTATGTCTCTTCTCAGCACCAGACCAGAGTCAATCTCAATAGGGTCTTCTTTCCCCACTGCTTGCACCAAGCCCATTCCCTTGGCTGTGGTTTCGCTGGATGGTAGATAGGAACAGGGAGACTCTTGTTGATCCATTCATGAGCACCACTAATTAGATGATGTGGCATGTGGCTATTTATTAAACACGTACGTACACCTTATGTAAACACCTAGCTAGGTCCCTTTTCCAGGTTAAAGTGATCCAGCCAACCTAGAGCTAGCTGGTGGTGATGACATGATCATGAGAACTATTGCCCAGTCAAGTATTTGTCCATTTATTGGGGTAAGCTGGCCCTCTGACAATTTATCCTCTGAAAACACGAACAATGTCCAGGACTGAAGTTTCTCCTGCAACTCTGGTCTTGATAGTCCAACCCAAGGGTTGTTCCAAAGACTCCGATATTTCTCAGAGTTGCCAGGTTGTATCGTATTGAGATTTGAACCACACAATGTCCACAGATGACAACTGCTGATCATTATGCATAGCCTTAGCAGTTTTTATAAAGAAGCCATGACACTTCTCACCTTTCCTGGGAACCACCCCCTTGCTCCCCTCCAGGCACGTCCCTGCTCCCCAGAAAGCCCTTCCCCAGATGAGGGTGTCCACGCTGGCCTGGCCAGCTGCTCCAGGTCCCCCTCCCCTGTGCTCCCTGCAGGGCTCTGTGCAGGCACTGCTGCTCAGCAGAGAGCCAATGGTGGTGCCACAGGGCCATGAGGCGACTCCACTGTGCCCATTCTCGTGAGAGCAGGAAGCAGACCCAAGAGGATGGTTCTCATGCCACTGGCAGTCCCCGCCTCCCATTTTATGTGGCTGTGGAGGGTGCTCAGAGGGCCCAGGCAGCATTTCGGAGGGTATGAGATATGTTATGGGGCTGCACTGGAGCCAGCCTATGGCATGCCAAAGAGAGTACAAGGATGGCTCTCCAGTCTCTCTTCCCTGAGCCTGCTGGGTCTCCACGGCCTCTCCTGGGATTGCGGAGCCCTCCTTTACCTATGCATTTCCTGATTTTGCTCTTTACCGCTCGGTGACTCCACCTTGGATGGTCTCCTGTGTTGTACGGCTCCACTCACTGCCCACCCCCACGGTATGATGTTCCCAAAAACGCTCTGAGCTCTGCTGGCAGCTTATTGCCTCTCCAGGAAGATGGTCAGCCATCACCTGCCCAAACAAATGTGTCACAGCCTCAGGAAGGTTACTCTGGGATCCTTAACCATCTTCACTGACACAGGGCCCCAAAAGCGAACCCTGAATCTAAACCTGGTTCCCTAACAGATTACAATGGGACACTGAACACATCAACCTGAGCCCGTGGAGAATGAAAGCAAAGCAACGAGCCCTTTAGGGATACCATTCCATGACCACTTTCATGACTCCAATTTTGGAAGAAGAGCCAAGTGCACAGGCACCGCACGGAGGAAATGGCTTTACATTGCGTAGATGCTATAAGGGAGGCCAGCTGTGTCTGAGAAAATGGAGCCTTCATGTCCTCACAGGTTGCATTCTTGCCTTGGACAGACCTCCTGGCACACCCTGGATTTCCCGTGAGCTCCTCACAGTGCGCGCCTCCTGCTCCTCACCAATCACATTGCTGCAGCACAAGTGACCTCACAATCTACAGCGCAGCCCTCACACCTTCACCACCACCTCCCTCTTGCCTGCCTCTGCCCTCTGCCCTCAGCTCCACGCCCCTGCACTCCAACACCCCACCTGCCCTGCTCTTCTTCTGCCTCCCAGGCCCCCAAGCCCTTCCAGCTCGCCTTACAAGAAGGCTGGGTGCTTAGGGGCTGCGCCAGAGCAAGTTTGGCCTTAGGCTTCAGGCATGCGTGCAGGCTTTGGGCTTTGTGCTGAGTGGGGTCAGGCAAAGCTTTTGGCTGCTGGCTCAGTGTAGGGCTTGGCCTTGGTGCTCAGGGTTTGCGGTAGGGGCTAGAGCTTTGGCAGAGGGCTGTGGGTTGGAGTGGGGGTGAGGGCTGCAGCCCGGTGCAGCACCCCAAGGCGAGCGATGAGGCCTTGGGATTAGCTTCAGGCACAGGGTCCGAGTTTGGGGAAGCGGGCAGAGACGGAGGCTTCAGTGTAGCCCTCTCGGTTTGGCCTTGGGGAATCGAGGGGGCCTCACCACTAAGATGAAGCTCTACCCTTCTGCCTTGCCTCCTTCCCCTCCTCTAGCCACTAAGGCCAAACCCAAACGGCTGTGCTGCGGCCTGAATCCTTACCCCCTACCCTCACTCTTGCCCTGTGTCTGAAGCTAAGGCCTAGCCCTCATCGCTTGCCTTCAAGTGCTAGAGCACGCTCTAGGTCTCACCCACACACAAACACACACCCCCGGGCCACAGAGTTTGCCCATTCCCAAAACCCTCAGCAGAAACAGGAAGGCCAGCACTCAGCCATCACCCAAAAGCTTTCCCAAAGCCCAGCAGCTGCAAAGCGCAACCTCCCCACTGAGGCCTGAAGCCTAAGCCCTATGCTGCTCCCGCAAAGCCCCTAACCCTGCAGGCGTCTTGTAAGCCTAGCGCCAAGGCGTTTGGGGCCTGGGAGGCAGAGGCAGAGGCCTGGCAGGGATGGTGTTTGGTCTTGGAGTGCAAGCGCCTGGAGCTGAGAGCAGAGGGCAGAGGCAGGTGAGGGGGAGCTGCAAGTGCAGGGGTGAGGGCTGGGTTCTTGGCTGCGAGGTCACTTGTGCTGCAGCAATCTGATTGGTGAGGAGCAGGAATCTGGCACTGTGAGGTGCTGCTGGGAAGGTCAGGGGCATGCCACAAGGGTAAATAGGTAGTGGGGTGGGGGGAGGTGTGCTGAGCCGCAAGGCCAAGCCAAACACTGAGGCTGGAGCCAAAAGCTTTGCCTGACCCCACTCAGCACAAAGCCCAAAGCCTGCACGCATGCCTGACGCCTAAGGCCAAACTTGCTCTGGCGCAGCCCCTAAGCACCCAGCCTTCTTGTAAGCCCAGCTGGAAGGGGTTGGGGGCCTGGGAGGCAGAAGAAGAGCAGGGCAGGTGGGGTGTTGGAGTGCAGGGGCGTGGAGCTGAGGGCAGAGGGCAGAGGCAGGCAAGAGGGAGGTGGCGGTGAAGGTGTGAGGGCTGTGCTGTAGATTGTGAGGTCACTTGTGCTGCAGCAATGTGATTGGTGAGGAGCAGGAGGCGGGCATTGTGAGGTGCTCCTGGGAAAATGAAGGGCATGGCAGGAGGGCCGCAGGTGGCTGGGGTGGCAGAGGCAGAGGCAGGCTGGAGGGAGAGCGCTTGGGTGCTGATGAGGAGGTGCTCTGTGTTGCCTCAGCGAAGCACGCAGGAGCTGGAGGCAGGCGCGGGAGGACAGGAAGGGCTGCCAGGTGGCAGCCAGGAGAGAGGCCATGTTGTGGGGAGGTAAGGGGCCTTGAGGCAGTGGTTCTGCAGCTGGGACAGGACCTGGCAGAGTCCCTCCGGGAGGCCCGCACCCCATGCCTAAGCACTGACCTGAAGCCCTACCCTTGCACCTTGCTGCCTTGGCGTCCTAAATTCGCCAAGGCCAAACCCCAAGGGCTACACTGAAGCCTCCATCTCTGCCCGCTTCCCTAAACTCGGACCCTGTGCCTGAAGCTAATCCCAAGGCCTCATCGCTCGCCTTGGGGTGCTGCACCGGGCTGCAGCCCTCACCCCCACTCCAACCCACAGCCCTCTGCCAAAGCTCTAGCTCCTACCGCAAACCCTAAGCACCAAGGCCAAGACCAACCCTGAGCCAGCACCCAAAAGTTTTCCCTGTTCCCTGGGGATCTGGGGATTTGCTAACTCTTAGCGGGCCTTGCACACAGTTTCTTGGTATCATCCAGGGCTGTTTGTTCCAGAGAAACACCAAGAATGACGCATGGATCTTCGTGCTAGCCGTACTGCTGTCCAGCACTCTGGTCTATAACAGCAAGGGCACCATCGACCACCAAGACATGGACCAGCTGCAGTGTCCTCAGTGGGGCAGCAGCACCAGGGATGCCCCATCTCCCTCAGCAGTAGCTAAGGGGTTCACACATCGCAGCTCCTCAAACAGCATAAACAGTACAATCTACTGGGCAAGAACTGAGTCACCATGCAGCAGAACCTGCTATAGCATATGCTGATATGAATCACAGATCGCCTTACAGCAATAAAGGGATCTGGCTGTTCTCCAGCCTTGTGCGTGTGAATCTCCTTCCGGTCAAGATCCAAAAGAACTCAAGTACACACTCCACAGTGTGTCACAACAACAAACTGATCATGCACAAAAAGGCTGACTATGCTTACAATGAAGGACAGTAATCATTGCATCTGTGCACCAGATGCTGTGCTACAGCTAACCACTCCAGATGGCCAGGAGGCCAGTGAAGTTGTTGTCTCATGCAACAAGGCTTCTTGCCAAAATCTGCCAAACCTTTTCTCCTTGCTGGGACTGAAAACATGGAACCAAGAAGGCAGCTCATGAAAGTCAAGGAAATCTCCCTGCAACACTTCCTGCCCAACATTCTTATGTACCTTGCCTCTGTCTTTCTCCTTCTGGTACTTCCGTGAGGTTAGGGATCAGAGGTTCTGTTAGCAAATGAATGCTGCTACAGTTTTTATAGTTAGGCTGCACTTTTCGTGCTCCTGATGTCTGACTTGATGGGTGACTACCCTCTTACAAGAGGTCAGATTGTCTGGGTAGCTATTTCTTAGCAGGAAAATCTGCCCCCCTTCAAGTAGAGAGCAAAGCCTGAAGAACAGATCTCTTCTCCAGCTGGATAGCTCATCCCTTTGCCACATTATGGTTTCGTTTATAGCATGGCTGAGATTGCTTTTGAGGGGGCCTCCCAAAATTCCCCAGGGGGAAAGTTACAGCAAGGACCAATGCAGTTTCTAAGTCGTGCAGGAACCTCCCTTCTGTGCCCAGGGGCCTGAACTGCTCCTGGGAACTGCTACATCTGTAGCTTGCCAGAGATTTCACTAGAGATGCAAGACAGGGGAAAAGGGCAGTTTATCCAGGTTGGTCACTGAGACACTCTGAGCTCCTGGGAGCAAATCATTGATTAAAGGAGCTCAGGGGTCACCTTTAGATGTGAAGTCAGTTCTGAGCTGTATTCACCATTTCTCCTGCTTCCCTTTGTGTTTGACTCCTGTTCCAGAACATATTGTCTTTGCACTGACAGCACATTGTCAGTCTAGTTGGAGGGGAGGGGAGGGGTGTCAGTCTAGTGGGGCTTGGAGGAGAAAGCGAGAATGTTGAAAATCACTTGAAGACTACGTAGGGAGAAGAGCTTCCTTAACATCAATCTCTGTACACTGATAATATTTTAGCAGTTTTGGTGACCCAGGTGGGACACTGCTGGCCTCCAATCTGGTGAGCACTGGAACTGCATTTGACACAGCTGGCACAGGCTGAGTTCACCTGACAGTCATTGCAGTAGTGGCACTCACTAGGGAGGTACTAAAACTGGGTCAGCATGAGTCATGGGAGGTTCAGTGGGGAAGGTAAAATTGGGGTTCACTGCTAGCAGAAATTCTGGAAAAGTGGAAAGAAACTGAAGGTACCTCAGGTCTCAGCAACGGTAGGGCTATAGCTCTCTGTCAAGAGGAATGGCTGTTACAGACTTGGGAGGGGACACCCTCTGAGCAGTGGTCTCAAGGTGCTTCATTTGATATGGGTAAGCTGACCTTCTTGGGTCATTGCTTGGGGGATCAGAAACCTCAGCAAATGAACCACTAGTAAGTCTGGGATAACTGAGCTTTTAAATGACCAGGGAGATCTGGGGATTCAAGTAAGGTAAGACATATGCTTGCGCAACAAACGCTGGGAGACTCGAGTAATGGTTTTGCCCTTGCTCCCCCCTTATACTGTTTCAGCACCCAAATCTGCTTCTAACTTATATCCATCGCTTCCCTCGGGAAACCAATCTGTCATACTGCAGGCTCCTATGATTGGAACTGTAATGCCTAACCCAGCTGTGGGGAGCACCACTGGCACTGGGACAACAGCCCCACCCCCACCCGACACACACCCCCCTCACACACTGATTTTGCATGTCTGTGTTGATCAGCCGTGGGCTCCAGGAGGTAACTCAATGGGCACAGCAAATGTCCCGGGCACTGGAAGACCCAGAGAAGGCAGCTCTACTGTTTTCTACAATAGTAGAGGGACATCACCCTTGTTGCGGGGATGTTCAAGTACTGTTACAACAGATATTTCAGCCAGGGGATAGAGAATGGACATCGGAAAAAGAAGGGAAGTTGTCAGACCAGCATGGAAACCGACAACTTTGGTCATGAGTAGATCCAAACTGAGATTTTAATAATGTGAATGATCAGGTGCCATGTGAAGCAATGTGCCAAAATCCATTTTTCAGCAGTAAGAGCTGCAGGGCATTTGGTGTTAGCTTTGAAAGGGTTCAGGAAGTAAGACAAAAGTCTGAGGAACACCCGAGCAAATTCTGAAATAACTTGTGGCAGGCCCTGTTACGCTATGGAGGGATGTCTGTGGAAAGTTTGAATGAAAGACTGGCAGTGAGTGTATCTGTCCAACAAGCGGCTCCAGGTATTCCTAAATATTTCACAACGCGTGGCTCCAGGATGGCAGGGAGAGAATTTACAAAAGGTACTCTCATTAGCAACATAGGTATATGATGGAAGGTCAGAAAAAGAAAGGAAGGAGAAAGGAAGATGAAAGCAGGAGGAAGTGAGTATGCTGGCAGCAGCGCTGGGAGGAACTCCAATGCTGAGGGGAAGAGCAATAAATATGAGGGGATGAGGTCAAGGAGGAAGAGGACTAGAGGAACAGGAATGGTGGGTAGGGGACAGCTGGACCCCCAAATGCTGTGCCTATTGCAGGAAATCAGGGCACTGGAAAAAAAAGTGTCCTGTTCAGACCCAGATGAGGGGAGGATTCGGAAACCCTCCAATTTGGAAACTGCAGGGTAATAAAAGTGTGGAAGAGATGGCAGAATTTCAGCAGTATGATCCCCAACAGTGACAGAAGGAAGGGGAACCGGAAGCACTAGCAGCATCTGAATCAGTGGTAGGAGACTGAGCTAGGACCCTAATAAGAGTTAATGGCTACTTACCCTGAGTTTTTAGTAGATACTGGGGCAACTTACTCCATGTTAATGGCCTACTGAGGAAATTTAAATCCAGAGGAAATGCAAGTACAAGGTATTGAAGGAAAACCATTTCTGCAAATACAGCATTCCAGCCCAAGGGCATCAATTCCTAATCTGATTTAAGCCAAGAAAAATAACTTTTTAGTCAAGCAGTCCACTGAAATGTAGAGCTTTCATTTTGGACTTTGTGGGCTACCTTATGGAGCTTAGATTTGTCCTGTCCTCACTGGAAAACGGAAACAAACCAACCACAAAGTTAGAAAGAAGCACTGTAGCTGTTTTGCAGATCTTGATCTTACGCTCAGTTATGTGGGGAGCTGCCCTCTGTATTCGCTTTTAGATGCTGGAGACGGGCTGACCAAGATCTGAAATTGCCTCTTTGGATTTTGATTCTTTTGGATCAAGGACAGAGAAGACTTCCAGTCTTGAGGGCTGATCACTGGCAGCAAGAGACTGACCCCTAATGTGACTTCGACTAAACCAATGAGATAGATTGTGTTCTTCCCTCAGGGAAACTGCCAGATACCTTGCAATAGGCATAGAAATTGCCAGGTCCCCACTGGCAGAAGTTGAGCTACCTGTGACAGCTTTTTGGTGGGCCCAGGGTTGTGACAACATATTAGAGGGTGAGCTCTGGGGGAAATACTGAGATGGCAAACATCCCCTCCCAGAACCACGTATGCAGGGATTGACACGCAGTGTGCCTGCACACACCAGGCCATGGGAGTGCATTGGTGCCATGGCAAAGGGCCATGAGATTGAGGATAAGCATTCGCCCCTCCACAAGGTGCCCCAGGGCTCTGTCGCTCTGTGCCCCGTGAGATGTGATCCCGAGGATGGGGGTATCAGAAGGGCAGGGGTCCTGCCGGACTGCTCCCCAAAGTGGAAACCACCTCCCATAGCAGGAACTGACCAAGGTGGTCCTTGTTGTACAGGGTCTGGAAGAAGAATGTGGCCTGCAGAAAGGAAAGGAAGTGCAGTCATTTCCTGCAGGATGGAAGAGAGTGAAAACAGAGAATGAAGGAAACGTGTCTCAGGGATTCCAAATCTCATCTCCAAACACCACCAGGCTATGGGCCCAATCCCCTGCTCCCACTCATCATAACAGGTGCTCAGGCCTGGGATGAGGGGACAGGCATTTAGGCACTCAAGTTCCTCTCACCACTCCCCCACCCCAACGAAAACAACTAGCGTGCTTTTCCTAACAAGACAAAAAAACGGAACCATCCCCAAAAAGCTTTCCATAAGCCCACTAAGCAAAGCCCAAACTCCCCAATGATGCCTGAAGCCTCAGCCCGAAGCCGCTTCCTGGCAGCCCCTGACTGTCCAGCCATCTTGTAAGCCTAGCTGGAAGGGGTTTGCGGCCTAGGAGGCAGAGGAAGGGCAGGGCATGTGGTGTGTTGCGTGTTGGAGTGAAGGGGCATGGAGCAGAGAGGAGAGGGCAGAGGCAGCCAAGAGGGAGGTGTAAGTGAAGGTGTGAAGGCTGGGCCATAGGTTGTGAGGTTACTTCTGCAGCAAGAAGCTGCTCAGAAGCAGCAGGCTGGCATGGAGAGGTGCTCAAGTGAATGGAGTGGGGCAGCCCATGGGAGAAGAGAACTTGTGGGAGGGTGGAGGCAGAAGCTGGTTGGATGGACTGTGCTTGATGTTGACAGGGAGGTCCTTCTGTTTCAGCATAGGACCACCCGAGTTAAAGGCAACATGTTGAAGAAATTCTCAATACTTCTGGGTTAGGTCAGAACAAAAGATTTCTTTCTATAGCACTGGAGGGAGCAACATATGGCAGCAGCTCTGCACCTCCCACCCATAACAAGGCCTTTTATGTACTCTCTCACACGTTCCAGATGCTCCTAACCAATCAAAGAGCATAATCAGAAACCTTTCCTTTTATGGCATGCTTCAGCTCCATGTGCTGGGTGCCTCAAGGCTGCTTGTATCTGCTTTTTACCAGAGACACTGCTTACAGCTTGTTCATGAGGGAAAGTGCTAGAATAGCAAAGAAACAGTAATAACATCAGCGTCGACCACGAGGGCTGCAGTCAGCAATCCACAACCATCTTCGCGTCGCTAGAGCCCTGAGGGTAACAGAGAAGAGGTACTCCACCGTCATGCCTTGGCCGACGAATACATCGGTGGATTATACCACCAGGAGAATGGAAAACATCATATTGTATGCCGCCCTATTAGTTCATGTTGCGGTACTTGTTCTTTTAGCCATCACTATCACTGTTTTTTTAATATGCCTTTGTTTGCCTTGCTGTTGTCATTGTAGACGATCACCTTCCTCCACTGATCCCCCAGAGCCATGGGCAAATCCTCAAACATGGCCTGGGACACCTTTTGGTTCGGTTCGTTTTAGAGATGTTATTGTTAAAAGTAGATACGTTAAGATACTGTTCTTTCGATATGTTATTGTTCAAAGAAGTTATTGTTAAAAATTGCTTAGTTTTAGACATGATTATTGTTAAAAGTAGGTATTGTTAAAAATTGTTCATAACTCCTGTGCGCGCTTCTACCTTTTCTATACTTCTGATCTCTATCTCATATCACCACTGTGGATGAAGGCTATGAAACCATCACCCCAAACAAGCCATCTGTTCCCGATGGAATCAGGACTGAGCTGCTGCGACCCCTGAAATGGTCTCTCTGCGACCACCCAGGACACACCGAACCAGATCATGATCGGGCAGAGACTTTGGGACTTGGATTTGCTTTGATTGGGCTCTGAACTTTTCCAAGACACCCAGGGTGAAGAGGACCAAAGGGATGCCGCTGGATCCATGTGTGGAGCTTTCTTTCTCCCCCCCCCCCCCACCCCGTTTTGCAAATTGTGTGGCACGGGACTTGTTTATGTCAAACTTGAGTGTCCCCAACGGATACTACCTGTTGTAGGCTTTATTATTAAAAACACAACAGCTAAGAATGGCATTTTTAACCTGTGTTCGAAAGATATATCTTGGTTTAATGTGCTTATATGCGCTATGGCAAATCTGCTGGCATCAGGGTTTCATGCCATTCGAACCAGGATTCTCTTCTGCCTCAGTATCAAACAAGTCAGCGTTGTGGTGTTGCCAAGACGTAATAAATTGACCAGAAGGCTTTTCTTTGGATAGGGGACCTCATTTTATAACAGAAATAGTACAGGAAATCTCAAAAATCCTACCAATTAAATGGGATTTAAATACGCCCTGGAGGCCACAATCCAGTGGAAAAGGGGAAAGAATGAATCAAACAATTAAGAGACAGAGAGGGAAATTGTGTCAAGAGACTCAGATGAAATGGACTGATGTTTTACCTCTGGCATTATTAAGAATCCGAATAACCCCAAGGGTTAGGGAGAAAGTCCATTTGAGATTCTGTATGGTAAACCTTACACGTTAAATTTAACTGGAAATGAAATTCAGATGCACATTAAGGGCGATGAAATTTTAAGTGATTCTCTCTTGTCTATGGCAAAGGTTCTTACTTCTCTCCGTAGGTACATCCAGTTAAGATCTCCCGTACTTTTAGATTCACCTGTACATTCATTCCAGCCAGGAGATAAGTATAGCTTCAAACCTGGAAGGATGAGCCCTTGATAGAAAAATGGAGAGGACTGTATGTTGTACTACTAACAACAAATACCGCTGTGAAACTGCAGGGAATTGATTCCTGGATCCACTACCCCTGAGTGAAAGCAGTACCTCGAGAGATGTGGAAAGCTGAACAAGTTCAGCCTTTAAAGTTAAAAATATATAAAGATATATGAGCTGTATTAAAAGTGAATCAGTTTTAAATTTAGATTGTATTCAGGGGAAAATTGCTTTAATCTGTTTGTTAGGAATAGGGTTAATATTGTTGTTATGGTATCTGTGTAAAAATGATGTTCTCCTTAACAACCAGGGGAGAAATGTGGTGGTTAGTTTTTCTAGGTTACCTGAGCCAAAGTTAAAGGGAATCAGGAAGGATTTGGGGGTCAAAATCTTCCTTTGGAAGTAATTATGAAATCTATGAAGATAGTTAACCAGAGGGATTGTTGGGTGTGTGCCCACTTCCCTGAAGATTCCAACAAGGGCTTCCCGCTAATTGGAGTGCCTCTTATTTTTTTCCTTTATGGAATTTATAAAACAGATAAGAAATGATAGTGATCAACCAAAATATGATGAAACAACAGAACAGGAATGGGAATTCCAGAGTGTGACAGGAGATTATGATCAATGTATCCGAAGATGTAATAATAGAAATAAATAGTGGGAGAAACCTGTACTTTATGGAAAACAGCCGATCAACTGTACTGGAGCCATTAAGGTAGGAAGTTATGAAGATTGCTTTCGGATACCTGAAATAGGTTGCAAGTGGCCAAGTAAGGAACTAAATGGGTGGCGTGTTCCAAAAGGTAGTGGATGGTGTTGGTTGTGTGAGAGCAAGGCACGAAAAGTGCTGCCTCCTAATTGGTCCGGGACATGTACTCTAGGGGCAATAATCCCAACCATTACTGTAACAAAGAACTGAATAACAGATATCAAAGATCATGGCTAAGAACATTCATGAGGAGACAAAAGAGGATCAATAAGCCTTTAACGGATCAACCTACTAGGTTTCACTCATTCACAAGGTGTCTGTTTCCACAGTTGGGAGTGAGTGAACTTGAAAAAGCAATAGTAACTATTTCAGCAGTTATTGAGAGAATAGGGAATAAAACCTCTGATGCCATTACAGCTTTACAAGGGGAGGTTTCAGAGATTGCTAAAATAACCACCCAGAATGGAATGGCTCTAGGTATGTTATTAGCATCTCAGGGAGGAGTAGGTACGGTAATAAATACTAGTCGCTGTGTATATGTGGATCAAAGCGGGAGAATTTCTCCCCATCTAAATGAAATCTGGAAGCAAACTGAAATCTTACATGGGGCTCAGCAAGATGATGCCTCTTTGGGATTTGAAGAAACAGAAGCCCCCTCTCCCCGGGGCAACAGGCCTGCAAGGCGCCACAGCCGCGCCACACCGCACACGATGTGCAGTGCAGCGGCGGCCACCGGGCTCGGAGGGGAGGACAGCACGGCCGGGCACACCTGAACTGTGCCCTCCCCTGCCTGCCAAGGGGCGGTACCGCTGCGCCCACGCCACATCGCAGGTGATGATTGACTGTCAAGAGACACTCAGACAGGCGTAGCCCCGGGAGGAACCCAGGGCCGCAAGTGCGTTCGAAGTGTCGATGATCAATGCGTCCTGCAATTCACATTAATTCTTGGAGCTAGCTGCTTTCTTCATTGATGCACAAGCTGAGTGATCCACTGCTAAGAGTTGCCTCGGTTTCGGTCCCCACCGAGGGAGGAGTGGACAGCATTTGCAGCCCCTGAGGGACCCCGCTCCGCTCTGCCTCCCTCCTCATGTCAACACCGGCTGCTGAGCAAGGGACAGTAGAGAGAAAGAGGGCTCGCCTTGCTGACCATACAAGAATGGGACGGGAGGGGAAAGAAGGGCAGACTCGAACGAGAAGGGCGCTGCCCGCCACCACCCCCAGTGCTGCTGCATGGACTCTCCTCCACCACTCTCTCAGTGGTGCGCTGGTCCTTTGTTCCCGACCGGGGTCCAGGGGATGGGGACGATGGCTGACTGCCTTTCCCTTGCACTGCCCTGACTGCTGCCGTTTCAGCGCCCGCCCAGCCCCCCTCCCCCACGACACACCCACAGCGCGTGTTGAGCCACTTCCACCCACCAGATCCAGAAGGAGTTCGAGAGGGTATGGATCGCCACAGGAGGCAAAGTGGACAAGGTTCCATCAACAGGGGATGAATTCCCTGTTACAATTCCCACCGCACTGGAAGGGGGCGAGTCAGCGTCCGCATGGGAAATTCCAGCTCCCCGTAGCATCTATCCTATTCCTAGCAAGTGGAGAAAAAGAGAGTTAGAGAATTGGGCCAATCTAAAAGCATAACGCCGCGGTGTTAAGAACTTCTTAAGAAAACAATAGCATCCATAACTATTGGCTTCTACGTTACCGGGGAATTCCTCACAGGAAGTAATTGACAGCAATACAGCTGCATGCCAATGTCTATCCCACCAGGGAGTACTTGGCATGCGAGCTGGGAGAAGAGGCACCGAAGGGGTGCAGGCATTGTCCTGCGGAATGGGAGACTTGCTCACATATCATCAGCTGCTGCCCTGCAGTCCAGGATGCCGGGATTAAGAGACATAACATCTTGTGTGGCATGCTGCCTGAAGAGGTTAAGAGACTGGGGTGGGAGGTTTATCTAGAGCCCAACCTCAGGGATCAGATGGTGTGACCCAGGTGTTCCTCGGTTGGGGGACCACGGCCTCCTCAAGGTCACATTCTCCTCTAGCACGTCCGTGGCTAGAAGGAGAAAGGGCTGAAGGGCCCCTATTTATATACACTGATAGTTGGCCACTATATAAGGGCCTTACGTGTGGTCTATTGGGTATATGGGATGGGTTATTCACACAAGAAAAGATGGGGAAAGCCCCTATGGCCTAGCATCTGGGAAGCCAGCACTCAACGTTGAATTGCCATAAGGCATGTGAATGCCCATGCAACCGATTATGCCAAAGAAAGCCAATAGAATGGTGAGGTCGACACTGTGGTGGCTCTACGTCTGGCCTTTGCGCCTGGAGTAGCAGCCTGCATTCACCACAGAACTGAACATCCGGGTGGAGAGAAGGCCAGGGGCTTGGAGGGAAGGAGTTGCGGCAGGTTGCAGCACTGTCCGGCTGCATGGGAAATGCCTGGATGAAAAGGCATAACATCTTGTGCAAAATGCTGGTGAAGGAAGCAAGGGGGACAGACTGGGTGGTATTGGTAGAATGCCATTGGAGGGATAAGACCAACAAGCTCTTTAAACCAGATTCGATTGTGGTAAATGGATCTTGGGCAAAGGGGGTGGACATAACAGTCCGTTTTGAAAGTTTTTTGTCATCTTTAGGGGACACAGCAGCAGAAAAAAGTGCAGAAGTAGCAGCACCTGGAGGAGCAGGTGAGGGAACGCCTGAATGCTGACGACGTGGAATTCCTGGGATTCCCAGTCGGTGCTAGAGGGAAGTGGTTTGCAGGTAATTTTGGCTTCTTAACTGACCTTGGGCTGTCTGAGAAGTGACAAAAGCAGATTGTGAGGCTCTTCATTAGAGGGGGCTCTCCTCCCCTCCCCTCTCCTCTGGTGACATACTCCACACCTCTGCCAGCTTAGGTAAGGCTAGCTTTTAATGGCATGCAGGACTGCATGTGCCTTTTGAGAAAGTCCTTCCCAGAAGGCAACAGCAAAATTCTTCACAGAGATGGCACGAGTTACCTCAGTCATCTGAAAGCATTGAATGTTGCTATTGCTGGACCTTTGGTGGTTGTTTGAGGAGGTAGGGAGACGAAGGCGTCTGCCCACAGAAGGGATGGGAGAGTGCGTGCTGTCATGTGGGAGGCTGTGTGTGCATGTGCAGGTGTAGGCACCATCTCTGTGATGGTGGAGCTGGAGGCTGGAGAGGCAAGCTCAGAGCTCGGAAGCGTGGGTCTGGTGGGTTGTGGGTGCGTGGGCGGCGGGCAGTGCACAGTGATGCCAGGCTCCGATGCTGGTGGTCCGCAGGGAGCCGTGTCCCTGAGGCAGGCTGTGCAGCTGGTGCACTGCTCCCTGCTGGGCTGGGCCAAGCCAGGCACCTGGGCCAGACTCAAAGTGAGAAAGGGGTTGTCCCAGGTTGGGCGCGAGGGCTCCCCGTCCTTCTCATTTGGGTCTGCCCTCCATTTTTCCCCTGGCTGACCGGCTCCCTTTCCCTCCCCCTTCCTCGACCAGTGTCGTTTCGGTGCCCACTGAGCCCCCTCCCCATGGCACACCCGCTTCCGTAGTGTGTGTCGAGCCACTTCCACCCACCAGCCAGCATCAGCTGTGGTGTTGTGTTGAGGCCGGCAGTGACGGTGCAGGTGTTGCGGCAATGGGCAGCGTAGGCATTGATCGGTGGTGAGGAGAAAGGAGGGAAGTATGCCATGCTGTCCTGTGCCGGGGTGAGAGTGGAGGCAGCAGCCAGGAGGAGGAGCCAGCCGCTGCCGGCAGAGGGCTGCGCGAGTGTGTGAGCGAGCGAGCGAACGTTCAGGAGCCGGGCCTGGGGGAGAGGCGGACCTCGTCCCCAGCCCTGTGTGGCTGTCTGCAGGTGGGTACCGTGGTGGTGCTGCACCGTGCTGCCGCGCGTGTGTGTTGGAGGGCCCCTGGCTGTCCTCCCACCTCCGTGGTGGCAAACTGCAGTCGCTGCACTGCTTCCCCCTCGTCCTGGAAGGGGCCTTGGGCTGTCCGAGCTGCGGCAGCCATGTCAGAGTCCAGTACTCTCTGACCAGGTTCTTTTAGATATTGCACACATGCAGAGAGTGCAGTGTTTTATATTTAAGTTTATTTTGAAGGTATTTGATGTTACACAAATTATTTAGCAGACTGATTCAACGATGTACTGAAATCACAATACAAGTGTACACTTAGACAGTTCAATCACAATACCAACGCGATTGCCAATCACTGGTGTCTATTATATGC
>NW_026991505.1:785000-802500 GCF_036370855.1 Dromaius novaehollandiae
CAAGGAATGCAGAACAAGCCTGCTGCCCAAATCCGCAGATCCTGGGAAGATAGGAGATATTAACAACTGGCAACCCATTACCATCGGGTCGATTATTTTATGATTGTTTTCTGATTTTAACAACATGGCTACGAAGAGCATGTCCGATCAACAGCCACCAAAGAGGGTTTATTGCAGCCCCGGGCTGTGTGGAAAATCTCAAGCTCCTCCAGATGTTGATCAAATATGCAAAAAAAGAACATAAATCACTTGGGGTCGTCTTTGTGGACCTGGCAAAAGCCTTCGATTCAGTCCGCCATCAACATATCTTCCAGGTCCTCAGGCAAAAAGATGTCGATGGGCATATCATCGACATCATTGCCGAAACGTATAACAACAGTGCGACGCGGCTGGAGGTTGGAGGAACCCACTCGGAGAAGGTTAAGATCCTCACCAGTGTGAAGCAAGGTGACCCAATGTCCCCGCTTCTCTTTAACCTATCAATGGACCCATTATTGTGTCGATTAGAAGAGGGTAAAGAAGGATTTAGATATAAGAACAGTTCTCTGTCAGCATTGGCATTCGCGGATGATCCTGTGCTGCTGAGCAACTCGTGGGACGGTATGCAAAAGAATATCCAAGTGGTAGAAGAGTTTTGCCATCAAACCGGGCTGAAGGTGCATGCAGCAAAATGCCACGGGTTCTTTATAAGGCCCACAAAAGACTCTTATATGCTTAACAGCTGCGACCCGTGAATGATTGACGGAGCTCAATTGCATTTAATTGAGCCTGGCAGCTCTGAAAAATATTTGGGCCTGGGAGTTGACCCTTGGATTGGTGTCTCCCAACAAGAGCTTCAGGAAAAGCTAGGCACATGGGTGAACAACGTTGGAGAAACCCCATTAAAGCGACTTCAGAAGGTTGAGATCTTGAAGGTGTACGCAGTCCCATGGCTGCTGTATGCAGCTGATCATGCTGGAGCGAACGCCTCATACCTCCATTCCCTGGACCTTGCAATAAGATCAGCAGTGAAGGCCTGGCTTCACTTACCACCCAGTACGTGTGACGCCATCCTGTATTCCAGCACAAAGGATGGCGGTCTTGGAATTGCGCGGCTGGCGAGCCAAATTCCAAATATCCAGGCTCGTCGGCTGCATCGTATCACCCAATCTTCCGATACCATCACTAGAACAATTGTTCTGGAAGAGGGCATCCAGAGGGAGTTCGAGAAGGTGTGGATCGCCGCTGGAGGAAAGGCCGATAAAGTACCATCAATCGGGGAAGAACTCCCCATGAGAATTCCAACCGTACTGGACGGGAGCGAGACAACGTCTGAATGGGAAGCACCATCTCCCCAGGTCATCTATCCTATTCCTAGCAAGTGGAGGAAAAGAGAGTTAGAAAATTGGGCCAATCTGAAAGCACAGGGCCGCGGCATTAAGAACTTTGAGAATGATATTATCAGTAATGATTGGCTCATACATTACTGGGGCATTCCCCACAGGAAGCTATTAACAGCGATACAGCTGTGTGCCAATGTCTATCCCACTAGGCAGTATTTGGCACGTGGGCTGGGAGAAGGGGCACCAAAGGGATGCAGGCATTGTCCTGCAGAATGGGAGACTTGTTCACATATTATTGGCTACTGCCCTGCAGTCCAGGATGCCCGGATTAAAAGGCATAACATCTTGTGTGGACTGCTGGCTAGAGAAGCTAAGAAACAGGGTTGGGAGATCTATGCAGAGCCCAACCTCAGAGATAACAACAACGAGCTCTTCAAGCCGGATTTGGTGGTGGTTAAGGAAGGCCGGGCAAAAGTAGTGGACGTTACAGTCCGCTACGAGAGCGGATTGTCATCTCTGGGGGACGCAGCGGCAGAGAAAGTCCGAAAGTATCAACATCTTGTAGAACAAGTGAAAGAATTGACCAAAGCTGGAGAGGTGGAGTTCCTGGGTTTCCCAATTGGCGCTCGCAGGAAGTGGCATAAGGCAAATGACAGTTTCCTCGCCGACCTTGGACTTTCCAGTAGCCGCCAATTAAGGATAGCGAGGCTCTTCTCTCGGAGAGCTCTCCTATCCTCAGTAGACATAATTCACATCTTTAGCAGTAAAGGTAAAGATGTTTAATGTTTTCTACTAACCAATATAGGACTTAGTAATCCAAAGTCCTTCTTTGGGAGGCAACAGTAAAATTCTTCACACAGACGACATGGGCTTGCTCAGTCTTCTCTCTTGCTGAATTTTGCTCTTGCCCAGCTCCCTTGTGGTCGAGCTTGTATGTAGGGACGTAACATCTCGTCTCCAAATGACCACCACTTAATTGACTTGGGCGGACGGGCCACCTCTCAATCCCAACCCAGAAAAGGTGCCATAGTATCTATGGTTCATTAAATAGCCAAATGCCTCGTCATCTAATTAGTGATGCGCATGAATGGATGAACGAGATTCCCACTGTCCCTACCTACTATCCAGCGAAACCACAGCCAAGGGAACAGGCTTGGCGGAATCAGCGGGGAAAGAAGACCCTGTTGAGCTTGACTCTAGTCTGGCGCTGTGAAGAGACATGAGAGGTGCAAAATAAGTGGGAGGCCCCATGCACATGCAGCCCATGCCATGGCCTGTCTGCCAGTGAAATGCCACTAGTATTACTGGGTACTGCCCTGCAGTCCAGGATGCCCTGATCCAGAGGCATAGCATCTTGTGTGGTATGCTGGCAGAAGAGGCAGAAAGACTGGGGTGGGGATGTTCTCAGAAGGCAACCTTATGGAGAACAACAACAAGCTCTTCAGGCCAGACTGGGCTGTGGTTAAGGGATCTCAGGCAAAAGCAGTGGATGTTACTGTTCCTTATCAAAGCAGGTCATCATCTTCAGGTGACGCAGTAGCAGAAGAAGTCCAGAAGTACCAGCATCTAGAGGAAGAGGGGAAGGAGTGTTGGGGACCAAGATTGAATGATGCTGTGTAAGACAGCAGAGACTCTCTAAGGCACAAAGTAATGATCTGGTAACTATGATTTGTGGCCAGAATGTGTGCACGTGAGTTGCCAGTGATCATGTGCCTTCCTGCCTGTGTCAGCAGTCACAGTGTGCCTTCCTGCCTACGTGTCAGCAGTTGCAGTGGGCCTGTCCTGCTGGATTGTCCTGCCCGCCTGCTAGGCATCAGAAGACGTCTTCTACCTATCACAAGGTGCCACAATGCCAAGGAGATACTTGGAGGAGTGGCTGAGCCTGATGGCTATATAACCAGCCATTGTGTTTTCAATAAAGGCTTTTTGCACTACTCTTCTTGAGGTCCGTGTCGTTGTATGCCACAAAGGAGGTGACAAGAACAGAAAAGGCTGAGTCCCCAGGCTTGCCAGTCAGCACTCGCAGGAAGTGGTAGAACGGCAACGACAGATTCCTTGTGGACCCTGGACTCTCCAGTGGCCATCTGAAGAGGGTGGCGAAGCTCTTCTCACACAGGGCTCTCCTTTCCTCTGTGGAGATCTTTACCAGCAAAGGTAAGAATGTTTACTTCTTTAACTGGTATTACTATTTGGGCAACTTTGGAGTAACAAAGTCCTTCTTCGAAGGCAAGAGCAAAATTCTCCACCACCCAGATGACAACGTGTGCTTGCTCAGTCTTCTGTACCATGGAATCTTGCTATGGCCTAGCTCCTTTGTGGTCGAGCCTAGTAGGTATGGGACATAGGATCTGGTCCCCACATGAGCGCCACTGAATTTGACGTGGGCGGACAGGCTGCCTGCCAAGCCCAATCCAGAAAAGGTGCCAGAGAAATTCTCTGTGGTTCATTAATAGCCAAATGCCTCATCATCTAAGCAGTGATGTGCATGAATGCGTGAAGGAGGTTCCCCACAGTCCCGACCTACTGTTTCTCCACCACTGCGAGATGATGGCCCCTAGGGCTCGGTCTGAGGCAGCTGCTTCTCCAATGAAAGGCCAGCTGGGATCCAGGTGGACTAGGAGCGGGGCTCTGGTCAAGGCCCACTTCAGTTCCACAGAGGGTGCTTGTGCTTCTGGTGGCCCCCAAAAGCAAGCTCTCTGCCAGCAGAGAGCTCTTCTCTGAGCTGCAGGAGGAAGAGCCTGCTTCGAGAACTGCCCACGGAAGGTAACAAAGGCAAAAAGTAGCAGGGGGCTGCGAGGTCAGGAGGGCACAGGGCAGTTATGCCCAAACACAGTCCTCAAGCAATTCCTTCAGCACATCGTTGACAACATGCTGGCAAGTGGCTGGCACATTGCAGAGGCTAACGGCATCCCCAGGTACTCCTCGTGGCTTTAGGTGGTGCAGAAAGCCCTTTTGCATTCCTCCTCCTTATGGATTTGGAGCCAAGTCTTTTCCCTCTTGCAGGTCCAGCTTTAGGAAGCAGTGAGTCCCCTGGGGCATTCTCTGCAAAGCTCTGTGAAGAGAGACAGCAGGTGCCAGTTCTTCATACACATATACATATGTAGTCCCGGGGAAAGAGGGGGAAGGGGGGCAGGGGAGCTGGGAGGACAGGTGAACCCATGCTCCAGATGGTTCTCCTCCAGGGCTGTTAACCCAGCCCATGGTGAGGTAGAGATGCACCCAAAGGGCACTTCCTGCCCTGGCCTGAGGGCCAGGGCATGGTCATAGAGGCAGGAGAGTTTCTGCACCCTTCTTGCTGAAGGCATCCACACAGCTGCTGCACTCCCCTAGGAGCATTGCCAGGGGGTGCAGCAGAGGTTTGGTCTTGGCACCTGGGGGAGTCACAGCTGCAGGCTGTGGCACTGGTGGCAGCTGCAGCCAGGCAGGCACCTTGGTGCTGAGGGCACCACGAGGATGCAGGGTTGCTGTGCCTTCCTCCATGGGCTCCTCCTTTGGGAGTGCTAAGGGGCAGGGGTGGGGAAAAGCATGGCTGAGCTCCCCCAAGGGCCCCCCTGCACTCTCAGGTGCCTCTCCACAGCAAGAGGCAGGCTGAGAGCTGCCTCAGGCTCTGGGCAGGAGCCACCCTGGCCATTCTTCCCACCCTGCTGCCCCAGCCAGCTTCCTCATTTGCAGTGGAGAGGCAGCAGCTGACTGACTCCCCTGCCAGAGCTCCAGCAAGGCAAGCTCAGCCCCAGCTGCACACTGACAAGGCACAAAGAGCTCCTCAGGCTCTGTAGAATAAGGCCCCTGTGCTCCATGAAGGGAGGAACCCAGTGCAGGGCCATCCTGGAGAGCCAGGAGAGGACTGCTGGGCAGCTGGTGTGTGTTGGGAAGGGCTCTGAGGAAGCAGGGAGCATTAGGGTCACCCGAATGAGGAGCCCCCATACCCTTGCTCAGTGCTCAGGAAAGGGTTCAGGGAGCTGGGGAGCAAGGCATGCTCTGGGCACAGGGGAAGGCCACACAGGCTGCAGGCCTGGGATGGGCCCCTGCATGCTGAGCACAGCCTCCTGGAGGACTGCCAAGTCCCTGGGGAAGGCAGTCTGCAGGACTGCTCTGGGGACTGGCCCCAAGGCAACTCCCCAAGGCCAGGCCTCCTGGCACTCAGCCCAGAGCTTGAGGGGGCCTGAGCTAAGCAGTAGGGAGCAGCAGAAGCAGGGCTCCACCCTCAGGGAAGGCAAGCCAGCAGTCAAGGGAGGGTGCCACAGCCCAGGCCAGACAGTGAGCTCACCACCTCAGCAAGAGTCCCACAGCAGCACAGCCAGGTGAGCAGAGTAGGGTGGTGCCAAGAGGCCCTCTTGAGAGGGCAGGGATCCTCAGGCAAGGCAGCATGACAGGCCCCAGCCAAGGTCCCTCAGGGAGTGCAAACAGCACTTGAGCAGCACTTGAGCACCAGAGCTGGAGCACACAGCCCCAAGACAGAGCTCAGGAATAGCCTGAAAGCCCCCAAGCTGAGTATTAATAGAGCTCCTGGGCAGAGGGAGTGGCTGGAGGCCTCAGGTGAGGCTGTTCAGAGCAATGAAGGCTTCCAAGGAAGGCCTCTTAGTGCACTGAGGGCCTTGGCTGTCTCCAGCTAATCCCTGGCTAGGGGAAAAGGTCAGTGAGGAATGAGCAAGGAAAGAAGAAAGAGCCTGTTGAGCTTGATTCTGGTTTGGCGCTGCAGAGAGACAGAGGAGATGCGGAGGAAGCGGGAGGCCCTGTAGAAATGTGGAATATGAAAATTTGACCAATGAAATGCTACTATGGTGATTTTTTTTTTCTCCCTACTGCCCCAGTGAGGTTGGGAATAAGCCCCAAGGGGCTCTCACTTGTGCAGCCAAGATCCCAGGGTGTGCTGGGCATGACCTGCTTGGAGGAGAGTGTCAGGTGGGCAGTTGGAATGGGATGGTACAGCTGTCAACCGGTAACATGGATGTCCTAAGGCAAGCTGAGGGAGGCCAGAAGCTTCCTTGTTCTTACTCTTCAGTAGAAATTTGGACTGTAAAAGTGAGGTCTCCTGATCCTTGTGGGTTTGGGAGTTTTAAGCAGGAGGTGTGCTGGGGGTCTGGGTGGCCCGGCCCTGCATTCCTCCAACACACACAAGAAAACCCCACCAGCCAGCAAAGAAACAACAACCACCACAAGAAAACAACATGACCCCCAAAAGGAGCAAGCAGACCTCCCCTCCGCTACAGCACCAAAGCACACAGGCAGCAAGGGAGAAGAGGAAGCTCTCCAAGGAATGGGAGAGGGTTTGGTGGTGGGTGGGAGGTGCAGGCTGGCTGGTAGTGGCTGGCCCACCGGGTCCACCTTGGTAGCGGCCAGCCCAGCCATGTGGGCCTTGGAGGCTGCCTTTGTGGTGGCCAAAGAGTCTACTGGCTCTGGGGGTCTCAGTGGAGTGAGCAGGTCGACGCGGCTCCGATGGGTCTTGGAGGGCTGAGCAGGTTGACGTGGCTGTGGGTGGCCAGCCTCAGGGTGGCGAGGAGGTCTTCCTGGAGGAGCCCCACGTCTGAGGAAGGCCTGGTGCTGCTTGTGGTGTGTGAGCCTTCCGAGCGCAGGGCGGTCCAACGAGAAAAGGGGTGCCCTGTGCGGCTCTGCCCAGTCACCAGCGGCTTGAGGGCCTTGTTCATGGGTCCCTGCCACAGGGAGCAGAGCGGTGCCAGTGCTCCAGCTGGAGCAGCAAGCTCCCATGGCTGCTGATCCACACCTGCACGCAACGCCTGCTGAGGTGTTCTGGGACATGTCGTAGAGGCCTCTCGGTGGGCCGGTGCTTCCCTGCTTCCCTGTCACAGGGAGCGTGGGGGGTGCTGGTGTTAAGCCTTGAGTGGGCACCTCTTGCAGACGATGGCCCACACCCACACGCCATGCCCGCCGCCGGTTGCCTCCTCAGTGGCCACGCTGGGCAGGTGAGTTGGCTCAGGACTCGATTGATCAGATCGTTTGGGTCACATTGGAGAGGGCCCCCGGCAGGTCAGCTCTTCTGTGCTCCCCGTCATAGGGCGTGCCGCGGTGTCCGATGTTCAGGCGGGGGGGTCTCCTCTCCAGTGCGCGTCCCGTCGTGTGCGAGGTGCTGCCCGCTGGAGCAGCAAAGGAGGCGTGTGCTCTCTATCCCCCTTTCCTTGGGCTTCTTCACGGAACCCGGCTGTGCGAGGCCAAGTGGCCCTGTGAGTTGCGAGGCCAAGTGGCCCTGTGAGTTCCCAGGCATCCGAAAAACCTGCGCGAAGTGTTGGCGATGGTCTCAGCCCCAGGTCGCCAGGTGACAGCTGCAAGCAGCCATTGGCAGGGTGGTGAACGAGAAGGGGTGAGTGGGTGCCACCCACCCCTGGGTGTGCTTCAGGGGCACTGTGTGTGCAGAAGGGGGGTGTCCACCTCTCCGTCCTACAGCTGCTGGACCCCCACCTGCCGCAGATCGTGCCACCCAGGTGTTCCTCGGTTGGGAGATGATGCCTCCTCGAGGTCACTTTCTCCTCTAGCAAGTCTGTTGCTCCCAAAAAGGGAACATGTGCAGAGAGGGTTCGCCCTTCCGCCTACATGCACAATGTTCTGCTGGTCTTGGAGGGAGGGTCATTCCCAGTCGGTTCCATGCGTGCACCGCCATCTCGCATGAGGTGCCACACGCCGAAAGCTGCACAGCAGCCCTCGCTCCTTCCCCCTGGGGCGCAGTGGTGGGGAAGGCCAGCAGGGCCGCCAGGATTGGTGCTACTCCCCTCTCCCAGTGAGGGGGTGCTGCCGCCCCCGCCGAGTTGTTCACCCCCTCGCCATGGCATGGCCTAGCCCCTCCCACAGGTGGAGAGGAAAAGCAGCGCGGCTTGCTGTTGGGTTGGGCTGGCCAGCCAGCCCAGCACATTGCCAGGCCTTGGGTTGGATGAGTCCCCCTTGGCACAAGTGAAGCTCCCCATTGTACACACACTCGCCGGTGGAGGGGCTGCCGTGCTGAGCCCACAGCAGTCAGCTCACAGCTGCCCTGTGCAGGGCTGAGGCTCTCACACAGAGCCAAGCAGGCAGAAGTGTTGTGGGTGGCTCAGCTGCCCGTGCAACTAGGTGGGCGAATAGCTGCAGCAAAGCAAAAGCAAGCAGCAGCTGGTTGCCAGCAAAGGGTCAGCTCACAGGCTGTGCTCCCTCCCAAGCATGGCTAGCCTGCATCTTTCTGCATGTGTCTTCCCTGGGCCCTGCTCTCACCTGGGGAACTGGCAGCAGTGACAGCTTTCCTTCTGCCTGTATGGAATGCGCTCTGGTCATCTCAGAGCTCCCGGTCCTGCCAAGAGCAGTCAGCAGAAACCCAGCAGCTCTGCAGTCCTTCACTTGGGGCTCCATGGAGGGCTGTGAAGGAAGAGACAGTGTGAACACCAGAGAACTGTCCTCTCTTCCTCTGGCAAGTGGCACTGCCTGTTTGTTCAGGCAGTTAGAGAGGGGGGCCTTGGCCTCTACTCTGCCCCTGCCCCCGGTATCCCTGGATCTCTTACAAATTCAGTGCCATGAACCCAGCCTTAGGCAAAAAGGATGCACTTTCCCTGTTCAGAGGCTGGCATCCATCTTGCCTGAGATGTCAAAGCGGAGATGCAAAGACAGTCCAAGATGCAGAAGTTACACGTTGCTGTTGTTAAGTGTTATCTGATAGGATGAGGGTTTTGTTGCTGGTCACTTTGTGTCCTTTTATACCTGGGGCTTCTAGGAGAGCCCACAGAAATAAACGCCCTGAAAGTGGCAAGTTTTTCTCCAGTAAGGGACTGAGCTATCATCCTCGCACTGGCCCCTGCAGGTAATGCAGTGGTCCTGAACTCACAGCACAAGCCTCTCACTTAGGCCTGCAGTCAGTGTAGGCTATGAAATCAATTGAAGTGTTGCTTATTTTTCCCTGCAGGAGCCAAGCAGCCCAGTCAGCCTTCACTCAATGGGAAGACTTACACCAAGGCTTCACTTGCTCCCAAGGTCTGAGAGAAGGACCCTGAGACTGCAGATACTGTCCCAACAGAAAGCGCTGGCTGGCCCCTCTGCTCCAACCGCACCAAACTCACCCCGGCAGTGCAGGTCCCAGGCACCCACCCTCAACCCACCAAATGCTAATCTTCTTGGTGTCAGCCGAGAGGTGCCCACTGCCTCAGCCCCCGGTCCCACCTTTGGCTGAGGGTGTTGCCACAGTCATCAGCCACTGAGCCAGGCTGGGCTGTGCTGCTTGGGCTCTGTGCTGCTGCCCTGTGCCTTTTCTTTTGGGAAGGCCAAGGCAGGGGCAGGTTGGAGGGAAAACACTTGGTTGTCGACTGGGGGAGGGGTCCCTACTGTTTCAGCACATGAGTGTCAAGCAGAAATAAAACACAGGTGAGGCCATGAGGGAGCTCAGGATCTCAGCCACAAGAGATGTCACGTCATGGTAGGTAAGGGGATTTCAGCTAAGGGCAATGTGTTTGGGAGAGTGACTGTGAAGCCACTTCTGTCAGGCTTTTCATCTACAACGAGCCAGTACCCCTCAGCCCTATCTCATACCCTAAGCCCTACCACTAGCCTGTAACCTCTACCCCACCAACAGTTGCAACCTAAACCCCTCACTGCTAAGCTGAAGCTGGAACCCATTACCCCTTTTCTGATCTCAAGATCCCCACTAAACTCCAGATCTCATGCCCTGGGTCCTATCTGTCAAGTGTTAGGCAATACCATGGCTCACATTCTGAAGCCTCATCCCTAACTTCAAGCCTAAATCCTGTGCCAAAAAGCTACCTCATACACTATTCAACGACAAGAAACCTTCAATAAAAGAGGGAACCTACTGCTAAGGCTTTCCCAAAACAATAACTCTCCTCCTTAACACTAACAAGAGAGATCTAACGCCTACGCGAACCCTGCACACTAACCACAGAGCACAAAGCATCACCTGATGCCAAAGGCTAATTCATAAGGGTTATACTTACTCTTCTACACACTAACAACATTCCTAAAACCCAGAGCCTTGCACCCATCCTCAAAGGCAAGTTCAAAGACATTTGACCCCTGGGAGACAGAGGAAGGGCAGTGGCTATGAGGAGTGAAAAGAGGTGGAGATGAGAGGAGAGACAAGAGACAAGTGAAAGAGAGCAACAGGTGAAGGTGCGAGGGCTGGGCTAAAGGTTGTGAGGTCACTTGCGCTGCAGGAAGCTGCTTGGTGAGGAGCATGAGGCAGGCATTGTGAGGTGCTCCTGGGAAAATGAAGGGCATGGCAGGAGGGCCGCAGGTGGCTGGGGTGGCAGAGGCAGAGGCAGGCTGGAGGGAGAGCGCTTCGGTGCTGATGAGGAGGTGCTCTGTGTTGCCTCAGCGAAGCACGCAGGAGCTGGAGGCAGGCGCGGGAGGACAGGAAGGGCTGCCAGGTGGCAGCCAGGAGAGAGGACCTGTTTTGGGCAGGTAAGGGGCCTTCCTGTACTCTTGCTGCAGCTGGGACAGGGTCTGGGAGAGCCTGGGTGGGAAGCCCCCACCCCATGCCTAAGCACTAACCTGAGGCCCTCACCTGTGCGGGAGGCACACACCAGTGTGCTCCTGGGGCAGAGCCAGGCCCCTGAAAACACATGAAGGGCCAGAAGAGAGGAGGCCGCTCTATGTCCTTGTTGCACAAACACACCAGGAAAACTGCCCCAGGTCTTTTGGCACAGACCCAGCCCCTCGCATCACCCATTCCCAGGGCTGGCTGTATATGCTAGGGCTGTGGGGAGGACATTTGGTACGTGGCCAGCTCCATCCTCCTGCTGGGTTCATTTTCTGAACTGTGGGGACTGCCCCAAGGGCAAGGGGGTGTTTCTCCCACCCTCGGCCTCCAGGCCTGAGCCATCTCTGCCACATGCCAGGCTCCCAGAGTGGCACCTCCATTGCACCCATGGATCTCCAGCCTGCAGGGACCTTGCACATATGCCATAGTCTTCTCTCCAGCCCTGCCTCTACCCACATCTTTTATAGCTCCTGACTGCTGGAGCAGAAAAGCCCACCATTCCCTGACAGCATTCTGTGCTTGCCACTTTTTCAACTCCTTATTCACCTGGAACCCCAGCTCCTTCCCAGCACAGCTGCATTCCAGGCACTTGGCCCTAGCCAGTCCTGCTTCAGGGAGTGATTCCAAATTCCTGAGGCAGGAATTTGCAGCTGCCTTGCTTGAAAGTGAGGTGCCCACCAGCCCACTGCTGCAGCCTGTCAAGTTCCCTCTGAAGAGCAGCATCACTAAGGCCAATCAGTGCACTCAGGGCCCTAAGAGAAGCCTCCCCTCCCAGCAAGGTGTGTCCTCAGTCTTACCTAGGTCTGGCTTCAGGGGCTTGCTGGAGAGGGACGGAATTACTGGGTAGGTATATCGCATGGCACACAGACTTCAAACAGGCATGGGGAAGTGGGAAAGGCACCTGGCATCAGAGACTTGTGGCATTGTGGGCAGGTTCCAGCTGCCTACGAGGTGCCCCAGAGGCTGGGCAGGCTTGGGGAGGAAAGGTCTGAGGCATTCCTGGCCACATGGGCTCTGGGGACAGGGTGCAAGCTGCCTGCAGGGAGCCCCACAGGGCTGGGCAGGCTTTGGGGGAAGGGTCTGAGCTAGCCCCAGAGAGCCCCACAGCACCTGCCAGGCTCAGCGGGGAAGGCTGCAAGCTGGCTCGAGGGAGCCACAAAGGGATGGGCAGCACTGCTTGCGGGTGGGCAGGGGTCACTCAGGTGCTTCCCGCTGAGCAGGGGGTCAGCACAGTGGGCACATCCGAGCCATTGGCAAGGCTGGCCACACAGGAGGAATCACAGGGGCAAGGCCCTGCACACTTGCAGGCCAGGCCCCATGCTGCTCTGCCCAGGGCCTGAGATGGCCCAAGGGAACTCGCAGGGAGCAGGGAGGCCCACTTGCTCCCTAAGGAACTGGCAGCTGGGAACCAAGGCTTATTACACGGCTGGCAGTGCAGGGGCCTCTCCAGCCGGGGCCCAGTCCAGCAGTACCCAAGAAAGTTTTGCCAGGTGGGCCCAGAGGTGGTAGCCAGGTTCAACCAAGAGGCCAAGTCTTCAGGCAATTTCGTGGTGATGAGGCAGAGCTGAGGCCTAACCAGCAAGTCAAGGAAGGATCAGGACCACTGATGGTAAGCAGGGTCAGACCCAGTCCAGTGATGGTCGGGCAAGTCCACAGTGACAAGGTAGGTCTGCTGTCCAGCTGGAACGACAGGCCACAGGCCAGATCAGCAAAGTTCATGGCCAGCCATAGGCATGGCTGTGATGGAGCTGCACACATATACTCCTCCAACAGCATTCAGACAGGCACTGAAGATCCCGGCCTCAGCTTCAGGGGACCTCCTGGGCACATAGGCACAAACTTGCTTCAGGAAAGAGCTACCTGCCTGGTCATCTCATTAGTGGCACACCTGAAGGAATGCACAAGAGTCCTACTGTGCCTACTACTATGCAGACAAGCTTGAGCCTGAGCTGGAGGAAGAAGGCATCCCTCCTGGCACTGTGGTAACAAAATCCAAATGGGACTTTGCTGACGCCTTGATTCTGCTGAGTGAGTCCTGGGCAGGTATGCAGAAAAGCACTGCATTAGGAGAAATGCTCTGTGAGTTCCTGGGACTTCTGTCAGAGCCCTGAGTGCACTAAGAAGCCTGGATGGCCCTGAGCAGCCTCACCTGGGCCCTGGCTGCCCAAGGCCCCTGCCATGGGAGCTGAGCTATGCCCCTGGGCTACTGGCTCCCCACCCCTTTGGGAGTGGCTGGCCCCTGCTGCTCCCTCACAGCTGAAGACTCAAGAGGCCAAGTGCCACAGGGTTTTTTACCAAACCTACTGAAGAGTCTGGTGTCACCAACAGTTGTAAGCCATGGGTGCTGTTTAGTACAGATGTGAATGTGCCTGAACCAGGCAACTCTGGAAAATACCTGGCTCTTTGTGTCAACCCCTCAACTGCATTGTCCCAGCCAGAGCTGCAAGAGAAACCTGAGCCTCAGCTACTGAGTGTCAGAAGGGTGCTGCTAAGACCAATGCAGAAAGTTCCTATCTTGAATGGCTATGCATTCCCAAGACAAATTGCTCTCTCCAGACATGCCAATAAAAAAAATCACCTATAATTTATCTCACTGTCCATGCGGACATAAAATCCACATGTCTCCCTAACTTCAATTTAAGCATAAGAGCAGCAGTTAAAGACTGGCTACACCTGCCTGATTGTGCATCTGACTTTATATTTTATTCAAGGACTTCCCCACAGCAGGAGGAAGTGCTCATTTACAAATCTGTGCTATTACACTCACCACTTGGGCTTTTTCTTTCTTTTTTTTTAATATGTTGTCCATCCCCCCCACCCCATGTGCCTCCCCACCACCCATTCATCATCACCTGCTTGCTTGCTTGTGTTCCCTTCTCTCCCTGGCCCCAGCTTCCTAAACTTTGTGGCCAGCATGTTGCTGTGGCAGAGGAAGAATCTCTGACCACAGGCTGACCAGCACCCCCACTGCATCTGCCCCCAACACTGCACAGGCACACAGTGCCCGCAGCAGGGCCGTCCCACCAGGATTCACAAGCTCTTTCGGGGGGCTCAGGGAAGCAGATTCTGTGCACATCACCTGTTTCAGCTCACATCTGCCCCCTAACAGCCCTGGCCCACATCCCACCACCACCCCAGACACCCGGCAGACCAAGCTCTCTGGGAGGCCTGTTTATTGCCAAGGTCAAGGGTGGGGGGAGGCAGGTGGTATTGCTTAAGGGAAGGCAAAATAAAAACCACACCTTCCCCCACCTCTTTCCCCTGCCATACAGGGAAGGGCACACCAGCCCAGTGAATGGGAGCTACGAGGTTGAGGGGCCACAGGGCAGAGTGCAGCACAGCGCAGTGCAGCGCAGCATGGCATGGCATGGCATGGCATGGCATGGCATGGCATGGCATGGCGACGATGTTGACCCTGCTCTGGCCTGCCCACCAGGACTGGGGAAAATGGCCACCTGGCTGCAGCTGAGGTTGGGGTGGGACAGCAGCACTACCTGGACCTTAGAGGGACACCAGATTTACCTGGCGGGGTGACCCCACATTTACCCTGTGCCCACATGAGTGCCCTCCAGAGGGCCAGCCAACACCAGGAGAAACAACTTCCAGGGAACCACGTGGGCCATGGGGGGAGAGCGACAGCAGGTCTACCCCACAGCAGGAGGGAGTGAGCATCTCTCACATGCACCCACCCTGGGATGGGAGAGCAAAACCACATCTACCTCCCAGCCTGCCTCATGGGGAAAGACATGTCAGAGCCAGACCTGCCAACCTGCTGCTGCCACCATCACCCAGGTTTGGGGGGGGGGACAAAGGGGGGTGCCCTTTCTGAGCAGACTTTGGCAGCCACTCTCGCCTTTTTGAGCCACCAGCTCAGCCTGCTCCCAAGCACGGCAGAAAGGGAATGAAAGGGGGGGAAAAAAACAAAAAAAAGGAGCTGCACAGCCCTCAGGTGAGGAAGAACCCCTTGCTCCCCCTGCCCCTATCGCTGTCACTACCAATAGTGGAGATGGTAGGCTGACGGGCCTTGCAGGAATGCAGGGCCAGGCCACCCAAGCCCCCAGCACTCCTCCTGCTTAAAACTCCCAAAGTCACAAGGATCAGGAGGCCTCACTTTTATGGTCCAATTTGGTACTGAAGAGCAAGAACAAGCAAGCTTCTGCCCTCCCTCAGCTTGCCTTAGCACATCCAGGTCACTGGTTGACAGCTGGACCACCCCTTTCAGACAGCCCACCTGATGCTGTCCTCAGAGCAGGTCATGCCCAACACACACTGGGAACTTGGCAGCAGAAGGCAGAGCCCCTTGGGGGCTTGCCCCAACCTCATTGGGGCATTGGAAAAGAAAACAAAAGATCAGGACAGTGCTATTGTACTGGTGCCCAGGCCACAGCAGGGCCTCAGCAGGGCCTCCTGCTTCCTCTGTGCCTCCTATGTCTCTTTGCAGTGCAAACTAGAGTCAAGCTCAACAGGCTCTTTCTTCTTTCCTTGCTCATTCTACCAGACCTTTCCACCTAGCCAAGGACTAACTGGAAACACCCAGCACCCCAAGGGCACTCAGAGGCCTTCATTGGAAGCCTTCATTGCTCTGACCAACCTCACCTGGGGCCTTCACCTGCTCCCTCTGACCAGCAGCTCTATCAATGCTCAGCTTGGGGCTTTCAGGCTATGCCTGAGCTCTGTCTTAGGGCTGTGTGCTCCAGCTCTGGTGCTCAAGTGCTGCTTGCACTCCCTGAGGGAGTTTGCATGGGGCCTGTTATACTGCCCTGCCTGAGGATCCCTGGGCTCTCAGGAGAACCTCTTGGCACCACCCTACTCTGCTCACCTGGCTGTGCTGCTGTGGGACTTTGCCCACTTGCTGAGCTCACTGTCTGGCCTGGGTTGTGGGCCCTAGCCCCTCCCCCTTGACTGCTGGCTTGCCTTCCCTGAGGGTGGAGCCCTGCTTCTGCTGCTCCCTAAGGGTTAGCTCAGGCCCCCTCAAGCCCTCAGCCGAGCACCAGGAGGCCTGGCCTTGGGGAGTTGCTTTGGGGCCAGTCCCCAGAGCAGTCCTGCAGACTGCCTTCCCCAGGGACTTGGCAGTCCTCCAGGAGGCTGGGCTCAGCATGCAGAGGCACCTCACAGCCCTGAAAGCTCTGTTGCCTTCCCCTGTGCCCACAGCATCCCTTGATCCCCAGCTCCCTGAACCCTTTCCTGAGCACTGACCAAGGCTATGGGGGCTCCTCAGTATGCTGACCCCAGTGCTCCCTGCTTCCTCAGAGCCCTTCCCAACACACATCAGCTGCACAGCAGTCATCTCCTGGCTCTTCAGGATGGCCCAAGAAGGGGTGTCCCCCTGTATGGAGCACAGGAACCTTATTCTCCAGACCCTGAGGACCTCTTTGTGCCTTGTCAATGTGCAGCTGTGGCTGAGCTTGCCTTGCTAGAGCAAAGTCCCCCAAGTGTCAAGACCATACCTCTCCAGGAGCTCCCTGGCAATGCTCCTAGGTGAGTACAGTGACTGTGTGGATCTCTTCAGAAAGAAAGATGCAGAAACCCTACCACCCTGCTGCTTCTATGACTTCATGCCAGGGAAGGAATTGTCCTTTGGGGGCATCTCTACCTCATCATGCCCTGAGATAACAGCCCTTGAGGGGAACCATCTGGAGCACAGGTTCACCTGTCCTTCTAACCCCTTCCCCCCTGGGTGGGGGTGGGGGCAAGGGAGGGGCTATACTTTTTTCTCCTCTCTCACTTTTTTCTTTTTTTTAATGTGGAGGCAGGGGAGAAGGAAGGATGTCCCTGTGTGGATTACAGGGGGCTGAATGATGTGAGAGTAAAGAACTGGCACCCCCTGTCTCTCTTCACAGAGCTCCCTGAATGTCCCAGGGGACTTGCCAGTGCATAAAGCTGAACCTGCAAGAGGGAAAAGACTTGGCTCCAAACCCATAAGGAGGAGGAATGCAAAAGGGCCTTCTGCACCACAGAAGGCCACCAGGAGTACCTGGGGATGCCGTTAGCCTCTGCAATGTGCCAGCCACTTTCCCAGCATGCAACCAAAATTTGGATGCAGCCCTTGTGTGTGAACTCTCTGCGCCTTTTCCTTGGAGACACTTCCTCACTGCCACAGCAGAGGAGGAGCTTCTTGCAGAAGCAACACGTCTTCTTCTGCCAAATTGGCAGGATTTGCTGTGCCACAGGAAGTGACCTGCTCTTGGCACCCCATGGTGCTGGCACAGCATCGTCCCAGCACAGCCTCCCCTAGCCTGTGAGAAGGGCATGGCTGCCTGCACTGAGGCTCAACAGGCTCTTCTTTCCCTGCTGATTCTGCCAAGCCCAGTCCCTTGATGCATTCATGCACATCACTAATTAGATGATGAGGCATTTGGCTATTTAATGAACTGAGTGGGCTTGGTAAGCAGCCCACCTGCCCATGTCACATTTGGTGAAGCGTCTTTTGGGAACTTGGTCTCCTGTCCCACCCATGTTCAGCCTCGACCACAAGGGAGCTGGGCAATAGCAAAACTCAGTAGTACAGAAGACTGAGCAGACTCATGTCATCTGTGGGAAGAATTTCACTGTTGCCTTCCAAGAAGGACTTTGAACAACAAAGTCACATACAGTGCTTGCCAATTTAAATTAAAACTGTCTTACCTTTGCTGGCAAAAATGCATAGCATGTCAACAGCAGAGAGGGGAGGAGAGCCCTCCAACTGAAGAGGCTTCACGTGGCTGCCGGAGAGTCC
>NW_026991505.1:807500-875000 GCF_036370855.1 Dromaius novaehollandiae
GTAAAAGAACAGTTATAGTGATAGCTAAAAGAACAAGTACTGCAACATGAACTAATACGGCCTTATACAACATGTTGTTTTCCATTCTCCTGGTGGTATAATCCACCGATGTATTCGTCGGCCCAGGTGTGACGGTGGAGTACCTCTTCTCTGTTACCCTCAGGGCTCCAGCAACATGAAGATGGTTATGGATTGCTGACTGCAGCCCTCGTGGTCGATGCTGATGTCCGTTATTACTCTTTCTTTGCTATTCTAGCACTCTCCCTCATGAACAAGCTGTAAGCAGTGTCCCTGGTAAAAAGCAGATGCAACCAGCCTTGAGGCACCCAGCACATGGAGCTGAAGCATGCCATAAAAGGAAAGGTTTCTGATTATGCTCTTTGATTGGTTAGGAGCATCTGGAACGTGTGAGAGAGTACATAAAAGGCCTTGTTATGGGTGGGAGGTGCAGAGTTGGTGCCATGTGCTCTTCTGTGCAGTGCTATAGAAACAAATCTTTTGTTCTGACCTAACCCAGAAGTATTGAGAATTTCTTCAACATGTTGCCTTTAACTCAGGCGGTCCTATGCTGAAACAGAAGGTACCTTCCCTGTCAACATCAAGCACAGTCCATCCAACCTGCTTCTGCCTCCACCCTCCCACAAGTTCTCTTCCCTCATGGGCTGCCCCACTCCATTCACTTGAGCACCTCTCCATGCCAGCCTGCTGCTTCTGAGCAGCTTCTTGCTGCAGAAGTAACCTCACAACCTATGGCCCAGCTCTCACACCTTCACTTACACCTCCCTCTTGCCTGCCTCTGCCCTCTCCTCTCTGCTCCACGCCCCTTCACTCACACAACACACCACCTGCCCTGCCCTTCCTCTGCCTCCTAGGCCGCAAACCCCTTCCAGCTCGGCTTACAAGGTGACTGGACAGTTAGGGGCTGCCAGGGAGCAGCTTTGGGCTGAGGCTTCAGGCATCGGTGGAGAGTTTGGGCTTTGCTTAGTGGGCTTATGGAAAGCTTTTGGGGGATGGTTCCATTTTTTTGGTCTTGTTAGGGAAAGCACGCTAGTTGTTTTCCTTGGGGTGGGGGAGTGGTGAGAGGAACTTGAGTGCCTAAATGCCTGTCCCCTCATCCCAGTCCTGAGCACCTGTTACGATGAGTGGGAGCAGGGGATTGGGCCCATAGCCTGGTGGTGTTTGGAGATGAGATTTGGAATCCCTGAGACACGTTTCCTTCATTCTCTGTCTCCACTCTCTTCCATCCTGCAGGAAATGACTGCACTTCCTTCCCTTTCTGCAGGCCACATTCAGACCCTGTTCAACAAGGACCACCTTGGTCAGTTCCTGCTATGGGAGGTGGTTTCCACTTTGGGGAGCAGTCTGGCAGGACCCCTGCCCTTCTGATACCCCCCAGCCTCGGGATCACATCTCACGGGGCACAGAGCGACAGAGCCCTGGGGCACCTTGTGGAGGGGTGAATGCTTATCCTCAATCTCACAGCCCTTTGCCATGGCACCAATGCACTCCCGTGGCCTGGTGTGTGCAGATACGCTGCGTGTCAATCCCTGCATACGTGGTTCTGGGAGGGGATGTTTGCCATCTCAGTATTTCCCCCAGAGCTCACCCTCTAATATGTTGTCACAACCCTGGGCCCACCAAAAAGCTGTCACAGGTAGCTCAACTGCTGCCAGTGGGGACCTGGCAATTTCTATGCCTATTCCAAGGTATCTGGCAGTTTCCCTGAGGGAAGAACACAATCTATCTCATTGGTTTAGTCGAAGTCACATTAGGGGTCAGTCTCTTGCTGCCAGTGATCAGCCCTCAAGACTAGAAGTCTTCTCTGTCCTCGATCCAAAAGAATCAAAATCCAAAGAGGCAATTTCAGATCTTGGTCAGCCCCTGTCTCCAGCGTCTAAAAGCGAATACAGAGGGCAGCTCCCCACATAACTGAGCATAAGATCAAGGTCTGCAAAACAGCTACAGTGCTTCTTTCTAAATTTGTGGTTGGTTTGTTTCAGTTTTCCAGTGAGGACAGGACAAATCTAAGCTCCATAAGGTAGCCCACAAAGTCCAAAATGAAAGCTCTACATTTCAGTGGACTGCTTGACTAAAAAGTTGTTTATTCTTGGCTTAAATCAGATTAGGAATTGATGCCCTTGGGCTGGAATGCTGTATTTGCAGAAATGGTTTTCCTTCAATACCTTGTACTTGCATTTCCTTTGGATTTAAATTTCCTGAATAGGCAGTTAACATGGAGTAAGTTGCCCCAGTCTCTACTAAAAACTCAGGGTAAGTGGCCATTAACTCTTATTAGGGTCCTAGCTCAGTCTCCTACCACTGATTCAGATGCTGCTAGTGCTTCAGGTTCCCCTTCCTTCTGTCACTGTTGGGGCTCATACTGCTGAAATTCTGCCATCTCTTCCACACTTTTATTATCCTGCAGTTTCCAAATTGGAGGGTTTCCGAATCCTCCCCTCATCTGGGTCTGAACAGGGCTCTTTTTTTTTCCAGTGCCCTGGTTTCCTGCAATAGGCGCAGCAGTTGGGGTCCACCTGTCCCCTACCCATCATTCCTGTTCCTCTAGTCCTCTTCCTCCTTGACCTCGTCCCCTCATATTTATTGCTCTTCCCCTCACCATTGGAGTTCCTCCCAGCACTGCTGCCAGCATACTCAGTTCCTCCTGCTTTCATCTTCCTTTCTCCTTCCTTTCTTTTTCTGACCTTCCATCATATACCTATGTTGCTAATGAGAGTACCTTTTGTAAATTCTCTCCCTGCCATCCTGGAGCATGCGTTGTGAAATATTTATGAGTACCTGGAGCCGCTTGCTGCACAAATATGCTCACTGCCAGTCTTTCATTCAAACTTTCCACAGACACCCCTCCATAGCATAACAGGGCCTGCTGCAAGTGATTCCCAAAATTGCTCGGGTGTTCCTCAGACTTTTGTCTTACTTCCTGAACCCTTTCCCAGCTAACACCAAATGCCCTGCAGCTCTTACTGCTAAAACTGGATTTTGGCATGTCATTTCACATGGCACCCAATCATTCACATTCTTATAATCCCAGTTTGAATCTACTCGTGACCAAAGTTGTCGGTTTCCATCCTGGTCTGCCAACTCCCTGTCTTTTTCCAGTGTCCGTTCTCTATCCCCTAGCTGAAATATCTGTTGTAACAGTACTTGAACATCCCCGCAACAAGGGTGGTGTCCCTCTACTATTGTGGAAAACAGTAGAGCTGCCTTCTCTGGGTCTTCCAGCGCCCGGGACATTTGCTGTGCCCATTGAGTTACCTCCTGGAGCCCACGGCTGATAAACATAGACATGCAAAATCAGTGTGTGCGGGGGGGTGGGGGGGGGTGGGGGTGGTGCTGTGGTCCCAGTGCCTGTGGTGCCCCCCACAGCTGGGTTAGGCATTACAGTTCCAATCATAGGAGCCTGCAGTATGACAGATTGGTTTCCCGAGGGAAGCGATGGATATAAGTTAGAAGCAGATTTGGGTGCTGAAACAGTGTAAGGGGGGAGCAAGGGCAAAACCATTACTCGAGTCTCCCAGCGTTCGTTGCACAAGCGTATGTCTTACCTTACTTGAATCCCCAGATCTCCCTGGTCATTTAAAAGCTCAATTATCCCAGACTTGCTAGTAGTTCATTTGCTGAGGTTTCTGATCCCCCAAGCAATGACCCAAGAAGGTCAGCTTACCCATACCAAATGAAGCACCTTGAGACCACTGCTCAGAGGGTGTCCCCTCCCGAGTCTGTAACAGCCATTCCTCTTGACAGAGGTCTATAGCCCTACCCTTACTGAGACCAGAGGTACCTTCAGTTTTTTTCCAGTTTTCCAGAATTCCCGCTAGTGGTAAACCCCAATTTCAGCCTTCTGAAGTGGCTTTAATGGGGCCTCTCCAATGTTCTTCACCCATGTGCACAGCTTTTCTTGTAGCTCTGGTCTGGAGAGACCAATCCATGGGTCAGCTCCCAGGCCCAAATATTTCTCAGAGCTATCAGGCTCAATCAAATGTAACTGAACCCCATCAGTCCTCCACGGGTCACAGTTGTTAATTGTATAATAGTCTTTTGTGGGCCTAATTAAAAAAAAAAAAAACTGGCACTTTGCTGCTTGCACCTTCAGCCCAGTCAGATGGCAAAACTTCCACCACTTGAGTGTTCTTCTGCATGCCTTCCCACGAATCACTCAGCAGCACCAGATTGTCTGTGAATGCCAACGATGACACTGAGCTGTTCTTATACTTGAAACCTTCTTTGCCCTCTTCTAATCGACACAGTAACGGATCCATTGACAGATTGAAGAGAAGCGGGGACATCGGATCACCTTGTCTCACGCCGGTGAGGATCTTAACCTTCTCCGAGCATGTCCCCCCAACCTCCAGTCGTGTTGCACTGTTGTTATCCATCTTTGCAATGATGTCGGTTACATGACCATCAACACCCTTCTGCCTGAGGACCTGGAAGATGTGATGGTGATGGACTGAATCAAAGGCTTTCGCCAAGTCCACAAAGACAACCCCCAGCGATTTATGATCTTTCTTCACATATCTAATTAACATCCGGAGGAGCTTCGGAATTTCTGCACAGCCTGGGGCTGTAATAAACCCTCTTTGGTGGCTGTTAATCGGACATGCTCTGTGGCGGTCTGATTCACGGACTCTGATGTGCTGGATCAGGATCAACTTTATTCAAGCAAGCAAGCCCTTTATATAAGCTCTACCCCAGATCGGTACTTCCCCACGGTGATTTACGGTACTTTCTATTCTCCTTGCAAGTGCCACATTACACTTTCCCGAAGGTCATGTTCCCATCATCACTCCCTCATTCCGTGCGGTTACTCCTTATGTTCCCATACTGCTATCTATTCAGCCCATGGCCTTTGGCTCCTTAACTCTATCTTGTACGATCCCTCGCTGTCTACCCCTACATCTCCCCCTTTTTTGTTTTGTTGAACTATTAACACTGTGTTTATCGATTGTTGTACCATCCGCTGAGTACATTGCAGAATGCAAGGGACACAGACTAGGATGCATAAAAAGATCAACAAACCTTCTGCTACCCATTTCATTAATTGCTTCACCCAACCTCCTAAACCCTAATTATTCAGCAAATTGCCAAACCATCCCCACCCATCATCTTCCCAAAATTGAGCCACCCCATCCCGTAATCTCTGAATGCTTGCATGAATGGACTCAGAGTGATCCGAGAGGTTCATGCAACACATACCTTCAAAATCCTGACACCCGTGGCCGCTTGCAAGTAACAGAAAATCTATGGCTGCACAATTTTACAAAGTGGCATGTCTGACAGAGTCGACATCTATCAATAAGCTAGACAAGGCTGCGGATGTAGCATTGCTTTGCTTAGCGAGCCAGCACCCTAATTTATTCAGCGTGTTAAGAGCTTTAGCAGCTGCAGCCCCTGGTGCAAGCATAGAGGCCAGAATGCGTCCACTGGCGCTCCAAAATTCAACCTCACTATTGCAACTTTGGTCAAAGGCGTGAGTCGTCCGTTGTGAGCGACGGTGGTATTTTGTGTAATTCATGATTATTGTTAAATTTGGGGTCAGCAGCGTAAGCCGTCCCAAACTGCATGGCCCTCCCCTTATGTGTGAGGGGATCCCTCCCCAGGCTCGGTCTCCACAGATAAAGACGACCCCCGGGGGAAGCTGTGTGGACTTATTTGTGGATACAGACACATTAAGGCTAGTATAGTTGCACCAGATTGTCGCATTCTTATAGATTGCCAGCGAGGAGTTAACATTTTGTGCAAAGGATTGATTTCGGCCGCTGTAATTGAAAAAGAAGCAAACATCCATTATGGTCGAGCCCAAGAGTTCAATCTCCTGCGGTTCGTTTGCAAGGGGGGGCAGGTACCTGGCCCACCCATCCCAATTGTCAGCCAGTTTGGGACCACAGCTGCCGTTGCTGCCGATGCCTGAGGGTCCCGCGCAGATGAATCTGGTTTGGATTGTGCTCAGCCATCCGTTCGTCGGGACTCCCACCAGGCACGTACTAAAGGGGTTTCCTGGCATGGACATCGAGAGGCACAGAGTGTCCTGACCTGCTTTGTTTGCCAGGGTTACCCAGATGTTCTGTTCAGGCACAGGTGGGATCCAAAATCCACTCACTGCCATTACTCCCACCAGGACGGCAATGATGGTCATAGTGATGGACGGACCCACCTTGCTGGTACCCATCTTGGTCCCATACCTGTGGAAACACAAGCATACACGACCCCAGGTTATTAACGGGTATGGTCCCTCCCACTGATTAATTGCTAATTTCTTAAACAAAACCTGTGCCTTCTCCTGCTGAGGCACAGGGCGTAAGCCTTCTGAGAGGGAGTTAAAGTGTTTCAACATTGCTGGTTCCCCTTCTGTCCATCGATTCGAGAAGTTGAGCATGTATAGCGCCTTTGCTAATCGCTCTGAGGGGGTACCGAGAGCCATTCCCCCTTTTTGTTTCTGTAGCATTTCCTTAAGGGTTGTGTGCGCACGCTCGACAATAGCTTGGCCAGTAGGTGAGTGGGGAATACCTGTAACATGAGAGATTCCCCATGCACTAAGGAATTGTGCAGTTTTGTGAGCGGTATAGCCTGGCCCATTATTAGTCTTAACCCGCCGGGGGACGCCCAACCCCGAAAAGGCAGTTATAAAGTGTCGAATGACATCTCTGGCCTTTTCGCCCATATGGCAGGAGGCAAAAATGCACGCTGAGAAAGTGTCCACGGATACGTGCACATATTTCAGCTTGCCAAACTCCGGTACATGAGTGACATCTGTTTGCCACAGCTCCAGTGCCGTTAGACTCCTAGGGTTGACACCTACAGGAGGGGCTGGCATGAGCTGCTGGCAATCCAGGCATGAGGCAATGATGCTTTGTGCCTGCTCTCTGGACAGAGAGAACTGCCGAGCCAGTGCTCTGGCATTCTGGTGAAAGAACCCATGTGATAGGCGGGCTTGCTTAAATTTGTTCGGGACTACTACAGGGCCAGCCACCATATCTGCTTGGTTGTTGCCTTCTGTTATCGGGCCTGGGATATTTGTATGCAAGCGCACATGCATGACAAAATACTTGCCTGATCGCCCGTTCAACAGGAACAACAATTCCTTCATAAGTGCAAATAACTGAGGGTTGGAGACTTCCTTCAGGTATGCAGACTCCAAGCGACTAACGAGCCCTGCCACATAGGCAGAGTCTGTGACTATATTGAGATCTGCTGTCCATCGGCGAAAGGCGTGGACGACTGTCGCTAATTCTATAATTTGGGGAGACTCCTGGACCACCTGGACATCTTGCTGCCAAGGGCCATTAACCTCTGATCGCCAAACAATGACAGATCTCCCTGTGCAGCCAGAGCCATCCGTGAAGACTGTCGGTGCCTGCAGAGGGGTGGGGCTTAGTTTCGAGCCTTTAAATACAGGAAGACTCGGTAGCGTTTGAAAAAGCGGGTGCTTCGGTAGATGGATCCTAAATTGACCTGCAAAACCCTCTGTGGCAATTTGGAATGACAATGACTATTTCAAAAGCCACTCTAGTTGCTTGAGGTCCATGGGTAGATAAATGTCTCTAGGATCCTGGCCATCCAAGAGCATCATTCTATCCCTGCCTTTTTGAATCAGCATACTGATCAACTCGGGTTGCAAAGTGGCCGTTTTTGAGAACTGATGTGGTAAAAACAGCCATTCAATGATCACTAAGGGATCTTGCTGACTGGGATCCCACTGGGCTAGGAGTGCAAAAGGTTGCTATGTAGAATTAAAAATGATCAGACCAAACGGAACACCTTCCAGCCTCCGGTGGGCTTTCCGAGCAGCAAGACACTCCGCAACAGCCTGTAGTGCCCTTTCTGCATCGGTGGAGAGGGTTCTTTTGGAAGTTAAAGCGGGATCTCCCTTCAGCAAAGTGAGAAGCGGGTGAAGCTCCTCGCTGGTCAGGTCTATCACAGGACGGAGCCAATTGAGGGATCCTAGTAGCTGTTGCAAATTGTGCAAGTTCTCTATCTTAACGCACAATTTTAGCTCTTGTGGCATAATAGTCTGCTCAGTGATGCACCACCCTAAATACCTCCAAGGTGGCATCTCTTGCACCTTTTCCGGTGCTACAACAAGTCCAGCCAGTCACTTGACGCGTGACGGCTTCCAATACCACCTTCATAGAGTCTATTGTGGGGGCTGCCACAAGGATGTCATCCATATAGTGATATATGAGTGGCTGAGGATGCTGCTGCTGGACGGGCGTCAGTGCTTTTGCCACGAAAGCTTGGCAGATAGTAGGGCTATTTTTCATTCCCTGTGGCAACACAGTCCAATGGTATCGGCGATGAGGCTCTGCGACATTAAGAGAGGGAACGGAGAAAGCAAGCCTGGGAGCATCCTGTGGGTGCAAGGGGATCGTAAAAAAACAGTCTTTGAGGTCTATTACTGTTAACGCCCAATTTTGTGGGATCATTGTAGGGGATGGGAGTCCTGGTTGTAGGGACCCCATATCTTCGATTACTGCGTTTATTCGGTGCAAGTCGTGCAGCAGACGCCATTTCCCGCTCCTTTTCTGAATGACAAAAACAGGTGAGTTCCACGGACTAGTGGAGGGGACAACATGGCCTGCAGCTACCTGTTCGTTCACTAGGCTCTGTAAATGATGCAGCTTTTCCCTAGATAGGGGCCAGTGATCAACCCAAACCGGGTCGTGAGTCAGCCAGGTAAGCTGCATGTCAGCAGCCCCTGTGTGAAATCTGAGTGTAATTGGAGGCCCCACTGCGCTAGGCAGTCCCTGCCCCAGAGAGTGACTGGGCTAGGAAGGATAAAAGGCTTTACCGTCGCCACCCAGCCCTCTGGTCCCATGAGCAAGATATTATGTTGGCTCTGCGCCGGGAAAGTGGCCCCCCCCGATGCCCGTGACCGCGGCCGCTGTCTGGGTCATTGGCCATGAGGGGGGCCACACGGTCACTGAAATAATGGTAGCATCGGTGCCGGTGTCCATGATTCCCTCCAGCTGCATTTCCTGCTGCAAGGTGGAGTGTTTGAGGGTACAATGATAACAGGGGCGTCTCACAGAGACCCTCTGGGACCACAGGACCTGGGCTGGCCCTGTAGAACCAAAGCCGCCGTCGCCTCGCATTTTCTCCAGATGATGGGGCAGATAGTCTAGAGCCCCCTAATTAACACTGTTCCGGCAGTGAGAGGAGGCTTTGCTTCCCAGGGTCCTGGCGCCCAAGCAGGCTTTATTTCAAAGCCTTGGCATCCTCCCTTTCGGAGTGTGAAGTGCAGGAATGCAGACTGCTTGTAACTCCCTTATCTTTCCAGCCTCCACCAGCTCCGGGCTCCTTTCTCACTGAACTAGGAGTGCAGCCTAAGGCTCCAGCAATTTCAGCTACACATGCTAAGCAAGTTTTATAGAAGTTGTGCTAAGCAGCTACCTCTAGACAGCTGCAGTTCAATAATTTACAGTCCAAGTCCCAAAGTCTCTGTGAGTCGTCGCCACTGCCTAGTCCATATCATGAATTGAGTGGCCATTAGCAGTATTTGCGCGAGGGTTTTACAGTCTTGCAGTGCACCTTATGCTGATCAGGCTGCGCACTCCCCTTTCTGGCCGGACCAAGCTGGGACTTAAAACCCACTCAAACCCTGGGGATGGGACTCGCACCCATCCCCTGGTACGCCTTACGGTGGCCAGCCTGCCTACCCCTTACAGTGCACTGTTACCAGACCAGAATTTAGAATTTAGGCGGGAATTTAAGACTCACCTTCTCAGTGCCTCTCGGTGCCAAAGATCCCAGGCGAACTGACCCGATGGCGCCAGATGATCGTTTGGCGATGAGAGGCCCCGACAGTGGTTGCCTAGGGTCCCATCAATCTTACTCCGGTTTTCCAAAATTTCGGCTAAGGGTGTCCTCTTTTCTATGCCGAAATTATTTCCCGTATTGAGTTTCTGAAAAGTGCATCTCAAGCAAGTCAGGCAGCGCACTTCCTTACCAGTAACACCAGCCCCTGTGGCTGGTGGGATCACACACACTCTTTCTCTCACTCTCTGGGAACCGCACTCACACCACCCGAGTCTTTAACCGCTAGGACTGCTGTCCCTTCGCAGTGGGCGGCTTCATCAGCCGATGGGCGCCCCGGTCGGTTCCCAGGCTATACGCACTCTCACACACAGTACTGTTCACACTCACACCAGTCACAGTGACTCTAGACATGGCCCTGGGTCAAATGGATTGTCTGGGTTGTTTCCTGGGGAGTCCCGTCCACCCACCGCCCCCACCACCGTGTCGCTTGATGGAGGTGCTGTGGGGGCTGCGGGTGCCTCCGGTCCCTGTGTTTTCTTCTTGCTATGCTCTTTCAGGGTCTCAAGCATGGTACGCCACGGGGCTAAAAGTCCTGCTGCCATCTTATCAGTTCTTGTTGCTGCATCCCACAGCTTAATTCCGATTGAGTCCCACGTGCTGAGGCTATAAATCATACTGGAATTCACCTCAGGACAGTTCGAGCGTGCCCACACTAATAGCATTTTGAGATCTTGAGGGGGCATCTCTCTGCCGTGCTGTTTCAAAGTCTTTTGCATTACATTTAGCACGGACCTATCTTGCGGGGAGATTCCATTTCCCATGGCTCCCATGTGTTCCCGGCTGTTTACCTCCGTCCAGCGGTAGGTAACCTGTTGTGCGCAATGCTGCTTCCTTTCAGCAGCTCTTTGTTCAGCCGGGCTCCGCCACCAGTTCAGCTAACCGCTGCCTCTACAGCCCTGGACAAAGTCAGTCTTCGGTCCCTTTTTGGGCGCCATTTGTGGTGCTCTGATTCACGGACTCCGATGTGCTGGATCAGAATCAACTTTATTCAAGCAAGCCAGCCCTATATATAAGCTCTACCCTGGATAGATACTTTCCCACAGTGATTTACGGTACTTTCTATTCTCTTTGCAAGCGCCACGTTATACCTGCCCGAAGGTCATGTTCCCATCATCACTCCCTCATTCTGTGCGGTTACTCCCTATGTTCCCATACTGCTATCTATTCAGCCCATGGCCTTTGGCTCCTTAACTGTGTCTTCCCTGATCCCTCGCTGTCTGCCCCTACATGTAGCGACTAGAGGAGGGGAAGGAGGGAAGGCGGAAGGGTAGGGTTTGAGCTTAGTGGTGAGGCTTCAGGTCTGGCCCTGGCAGAGAAGCTCTCGCAGGCCCTGTGCCAGTGGCATCCCCAGTACCTGAAGCCTCCTGACCTCCCCAACACAGCTGCTGTCTCTTGGCCAAGAGCTCCGGGCCCTACATGTGCTCCCACGCCGGCTTCCAGCTTCAGGCTGCTCACCTAAGCGCACACACAGCACCTCCTCATCAGCACCCAAGCGCTCTCCCCCAAAACCTGCCACTGCCTCACCAATCCCCCAACCTCTCTGCCCTCCTGTCATGACCCCGCCCTTCCCAGCACCACCTCACAATGCCAGCCTGCTGCTCCCCACCAATCACCTTCCTGCACCACAAGGGACCTCACAACCAACAGCCCAGCCCTCACCCCTGCACTTGCAGCTCCCTCTCGCCTGCCTCTGCCCTCTGCTCTCAGCTCCAGGCGCTTGCACTCCAAGACCAAACACCAGCCCTGCCAGGCCTCTGCCTCTGCCTCCCAGGCCCCAAATGCCTTGGCGCTAGGCTTACAAGACGCTTGCAGGGTTAGGGTCTTTGCGGGAGCAGCATAGGGCTTAGGCTTCAGGCATCAGCGGGGAGGTTGCGCTTTGCAGTTGCTGGGCTTTGGGAAAGCTTTTGGGTGATGGCTGAGTGCTGGCCTTCCTGTTCCTGCTCAGGGCTTTGGGAATGGGCAAATCCTGTGGCCCCGGGGGTGTGTTTGTGTGGGAGTGAGACCTCGAGCCTGCCCTAGCACTTGAAGGCAAGTGATGAGGGCTAGGCCTTAGCTTCAGACACAGGGCAAGAGTGAAGGTAGGGGGTAAGGATTCAGGCTGCAGCATAGCCATTTGGGTTTGACCTCTAGCGAGTAGAGGACGGGAAGGAGGGAAGGGGGAAGGGTAGGGCTTCATCTTAGTGGTGAGGCCCCTCGATTCGCCAAGGCCAAACCCCAAGGGCTACGCTGAAGCCTCAGTCTCTGCCCCGTTCCCCGAACTAGGACCCTGTGCCTGAAGCTGATCCCTAACCCTCATCGCTTGCCTCAAGTACTGGACTGGGCTGGAGCCCTCACCCCGACTCCAACCCACAGCGCTCTGCCAAAGCTCTAGCCCCTACCACAAACCCTGAGCACCAACACCAAGCCCTACACTGAGCCAGCACCCAAAAGCTTTCCCTGTCCCCACTAAGCACCAACCTAAACCCTGCGCGGATGCCTGAAGCCTAAGGCCAAACTTGCTCTGTCGCATCCTCTAAGCGTCCAGCCTTCTTGTAAGCCTAGCTCGAAGGGGTCTGTGACCTGGGCGGCAGAGGAAGGTTTTGGAGGGCTGGAAGCAGAGGCAGGTTGGAGGGGCAGTGCTTGGGTGCTGATGAGCAGGTGCTCTGTGTTGCCTCAGCGCAGCACGCAGGAGCTGGAGGCAGGCGCGGGAGGACAGGAAGGGCTGCCAGGTGGCAGCCAGGAGAGAGGACCTGTTTTGGGGAGGTAAGGGGCCTTGAGGTAATGGTGCCGCAGCTGGGACAGGGTCCGGGAGAGCCGGTGTGGGAGGCCCCGTCCCCATGCCTAAGCACCACCCCGAAGCCCTACCCTTCTGCCTTGCCTCCTTGCCCTTCTTGATTTGCCAAGGCGAAATCCAAAGTGCTCTGCTGAAGCCTCAGTCTCTGTCCCCTTCCCCAAACTCTGTCCATGTGCCTGAGGCTGCTCCCTAGCTCTCATCGCTTGCCTTGAGTTGCTGGACCGCTTTGGAGCCCTCACCCCCACTCCAACCCACAGCCCTCTGCAAAAACTCTAGCCTCTACCACAAACACTTAGCACCAACTCCAAGCCCAACCCTGAGCCAGCACCCAAATTCTTTCCCTGACCCCACTCAGCACACAGCCTGAAGCCTGCACACACGCCTGAAGCCTAAGGCCATACTTGCTCTGTCGCAGCCCCTAAGCACCCAGCCTTCTTGTAAGGCGAGCTGGAAGGGCTTGGGGGCCTGGGAGGCAGAAGAAGAGCAGGGCAGGTGGGGTGTTGGAGTGCAGGGGCGTGGAGCTGAGGGGAGAGGGCAGAGGCAGGCAAGAGGGAGGTGGCGGTGAAGGTGTGAGGGCTGCGCTGTAGATTGTGAGGTCACTTGTGCTGCAGCAATGTGATTGGTGAGGAGCAGGAGGCGGGCATTGTGAGGTGCTCCTGGGAAAATGAAGGGCACGGCAGGAGGGCCACAGGTGGTTGGGGTGGCAGAGGCAGAGGTGGGTTGGAGGAACAGTGCTTCTTTTTTTTACCAGGAGGTCTCTTTTTTTCCAGCACTTGACTGCCCAAGGCAAGAATGCAACCTGTGAGGACATGAAGGCTCCATTTTCTCAGGCATACCTGGCCTCCCTGATAGCTTCTACTCAATGTAAAGCCATTTCCTCAGTGCGGTGCCTGTGCACTTGGCTCTTCTTCCAAAATTGGGGTCATGAAAGTGGCAATGGAATGGTATCCCAAAAGGGCCCGTTGCTTTGCTTTCATTCTCCATGGGCTCAGGTTGATGTGTTCAGTGTCCCATTGTAAGCTGTTAGGGAACCAGGTTTAGATTCAGGGTTCACTTTTGGGGCCCTGTGTCAGTGAAGATGGTTAAGGATCCCAGAGTAACCTTCCTGAGGCTGTGACACATTTGTTTGGGCAGGTGATGGCTGACCATCTTCCTGGAGAGGCAATAAGCTGCCAGCAGAGCTCAGAGCGTTTTTGGGAACATCATACCGTGGGGGTGGGCAGTGAGTGGAGCCGTACAACACAGGAGACCATCCAAGGTGGAGTCACCGAGCGGTAAAGAGCAAAATCAGGAAATGCATAGGTAAAGGAGGGCTCCGCAATCCCAGGAGAGGCCGTGGAGACCCAGCAGGCTCAGGGAAGAGAGACTGGAGAGCCATCCTTGTACTCTCTTTGGCATGCCATAGGCTGGCTCCAGTGCAGCCCCATAACATATCTCATACCCTCCGAAATGCTGCCTGGGCCCTCTGAGCACCCTCCACAGCCACATAAAATGGGAGGCGGGGACTGCCAGTGGCATGAGAACCATCCTCTTGGGTCTGCTTCCTGCTCTCACGAGAATGGGCACAGTGGAGTCGCCTCATGGCCCTGTGGCACCACCATTGGCTCTCTGCTGAGCAGCAGTGCCTGCACGGAGCCCTGCAGGGAGCACAGGGGAGGGGGACCTGGAGCAGCTGGCCAGGCCAGCGTGGACACCCTCATCTGGGGAAGGGCTTTCTGGGGAGCAGGGATGTGCCTGGAGGGGAGCAAGGGGGTGGTTCCCAGGAAAGGTGAGAAGTGTCATGGCTTCTTTATAAAAACTGCCAAGGATATGCATATGATCAACAGTTGTCATCTGTGGACACTGTGTGGTTGAAATCTCAATACGATACAACCTGGCAACTCTGAGAAATATCGGAGTCTTTGGAACAACCCTTGGGTTGGACTATCAAGACCAGAGTTGCAGGAGAAACTTCAGTCCTGGACATTGTTCACATATTCAGAGGATAAATTGTCAGAGGGCCAGCTTACCCAAATAAATGGACAAATACTTGATTGGGCAATCTTTCTCACAATCACGTCATCACCACCAGCTAGCTCTAGGTTGGCTGGATCACTTTAACCTGGAAAAGGGACCTAGCTAGGTGTTTACATAAGGTGTACGTAGGTGTTTAATAAATAGCCACATCACCCAATTAGTGCCACTCATGAATGGATCAACAAGATTCTCCCTGTCCCTATCTACCATCCAGCGAAATCACAGCCAAGGGAATGGGCTTGGTGCAATCAGTGGGGAAAGAAGACCCTATTGAGATTGACTCTGGTCTGGTGCTGAGAAGAGACATAAGAGGTCTGAATGGACCCCTCTGAAAGGACATGAGAGGAGAAGAGGTAGGACACTACTCTGGTGGTTTTTTCACTCACTTAGCTAGGTAGGGTTGATCAGGTGCTGCACATGGCTAGACAAACGTGCTGCCCTGTTTGCACTCGGCCAGTCCATTTTAAACTCTTTTCTCTCATGCTTCTTTCTCCCCAGTCCCCTTTAGGCAATAACCCCTCCAGTCCACAAGGTTGTCAAGCAGAGCCACTCGAGTGGCCTCATCTGGGAGCGTACACCCCGTCCAAGGCCCCAGGGACATAATCACTGCCCTAGGAATAGCCAAATCTGGGTGCTCCTTTGCACTGATTAGGCTCCTGGCATTCCTCTGCCATCACTGATCATCTGTTCTTTGTATTTGTGGTGACTAGCCTTCCAACACATAAACTCACAGTTTAGTCCAGTGTTTGGCCCATATGTTCTGCAAGTGTTAACAAGCCACAGAAACGATATGCAGAGGAGTTACTGTGCAGCTCTGGGCACAGTGTAATCTGCTTCTCCATAAAATGCATTCTTAGGAAAAACAGGCACTGGCTAAGGTTGAACAATAAGAAAAGAGTAGCAACTGGGAGAAAACTGGAAGCTGCTTCTTGTTGACCTTGCCCCACCCCTTGCAACTGACTTCCTAAGAAAACATGGGATCTCATTTTGCTCCTGTTGTAGATGACTGCATTAATCAATGCAGACACCGCACAGTAAAAAACAAACCAACAAAGAAAGAGCTACTATGAAGTTAGTGGCTAGGTATAGGTAGAGGTATATATAGGTAGAGGTGCATATAGTAGTGTAAACAAGGAAGGAGGCAGCAGCAAGGCACAAAAATATAAATCACACCACCCTCCTATAGAAGGTAGTCTTAGACCCACAGTGACGAGCTTAACATAGAGCATTATTATGCATATAAAAGAGTCCATGTCTAAAAACAAACCCAAGAAGCCTGTTTTCACAGAAGGATGAACTGGAGCAAGACAGTAAGGGGATTTCACAGGTGATCTGGCTCAAGTCATTGCCTCTGCTGAAGGATACAGCACGCATGCAGAATGGTGGGTTGCAAGGGAGCACTCACATTGTCTTTGGCCAGTTAGAAACAGATATTAACTCTTAAAGACCTAAAAACACTTACAAGAGCTCAGACTCAAAGAGTGGTCCTATGGGAACAGGAGATCAGGACCCTTGGGACACTGTCTCTGACAGTATCTGGTCTGCAGCATTGTTTAGGAAAGGAAAAATCTCTTTTGACACCTTCAAGCACATGGCATGAAAATTTTGCATTGAGGGATTACTTGAGGCCCTAATAGAAATATTTACCATCATCATCATTATCATCATCCTATAACACTGTTAAAAATGATAATAACAACAATACTAGAAGAAGCCTTTTTAAGGCTTATGGTAGGAGTCTCAACATGGAATGTGTTGAGCAAGTAGATATTGTGTGAACCATACCTGGCATGTTGGTGAAGTTTATGAATATGTGGAAAAAACCTGTAGGACAGGTAAGAATCAAAAGATCTCTCCAGCTGTTAGTCTTAGTCCCCATCACCCAAGCTCACCTTACCTTTAAGCCCTAAGGATCAGTTCTGGATTCTTCAACTGGAATCCACCATTCCACTCATTTTGAGATTAAGGGTGAGATTCAATCTGAGATTAGGACACCTACATTTGGGGTTCCAAATGTACCTTCCTCCCTGTGGGACAAGTGCCTGAAGAGCAGTTTTAACCACTGTGAATCTAGGCAATGGGGGTGGGATTCAGTTGCCCAACATAGGTGTCTAGCACCATCTCAGATGCCCTAAGATAGCTGACAGCCATACAGGGCTGGTAGATCTGGCGCAGGACCTGTGCCTTTCTGGAGCAGCAGAGAGACACCAGCTGAGGTACACAGAGTATTTCAAGTGGCATGACATACATGTCTGCACATGGCCAACTGGACCCCACAAAAACAACGGAATCCTCCTTGTCTGTTGGCTTTAGGCTAAGATGAATCATGTCCTGACTTCTCTTGACAGCTCTGACTGGGGGTGGGATTCAGCTGCCAAAAGAAAGAAAGGAAGAGAAAAAGAATCAAGTGACGTTTGAGGGCAAATCACTCTAAAAAAAGGTGTTTTTATTGAAGTATCACTCTCTGGAGCCGCTTCTCTTCTCCACTTGGAGGAATGGGAGTGGCTGTTCCACCAACATGCACTCTTTATGCACTGATATTGCCCAAGAGAGGAGACATAGGGCCATATGCAGTAAGTAGGATTTTTCTGAAGGGACCCAGGCTGTTGGCAGTGAAAAGCAGATTTCTGCACAAGACATTCTTGAGCCAAAAGCTCCTCTGATTGCATTGTCCATTGCCTACTACCCCACACAAGCTGCAAGGCAGAACATTTTCTGCACTAGTAACTGTCTGGAGAAAAGTCTTCTCTTTAGGGCACGTTTCACCTCCGCATTCCTCAGGGTGTAGATCAAAGGGTTGAGGACGGAGCTGACAACATTATACATAAGGGTGGCTATCATGTCCCGCCTGGGTGAACTCCCTGAGGAAGGTGGCACATAGTTAAAAACAGCAGGGACATAGAATAAGGAGATGGGAGATGCAAGTGGAGAAGGATTTCCTCCTCCCCTGCCTCGACTGGACTTTCAGTCGGAGGAAGGAAAAGATGTACAGGTAAGAAAAGAGTGTGAAGACAAAGGGGCCTATTGCAATACTCCCTGTGATGATGCTGAGCAGGTGCAGGTTGAGCTGGTTGCTATTGCAGGCTAGTCTCACCAGGGGCTTGATGTCGCAGAAGAAGTGGTGGATGTGGTTGGGGCCACAGAAATGGAGCCGGGAGGTCATGACTGTGTGCATCAGAGCATGAAGGAGCCAGTAGCCCAAGCGGCTGCAGCCAGCAGCAGGCAGGCCCGTGGGCTCATGATCAGGGTGTAGCGCAGCGGGTGGCAGATGGCCACAAAGCGGTCATAGGCCATGACAGCCAGCAGCAAAGCTTCACTGCTGCCCAGGAAGTGGAAGAAGTGGAGCTGGCTTAGGCAGCCAGTGTAAGAAATACCCTGGTGCCCCCAGAGGAACCCAGCCAGCATCTTGGGGATGGTAACGGTGGAGTAGAAAATATCCAGGCAGGAGAGGTTGCAGAGGAAATAGCACATGGGGATGCGTAGCCGAGGTTCACATATCACCAGAGTCACAATTGCCACATTCCCCAGCAGGCTGGACAGGTAGAGCAGGGAGAAGAGCATGAACAGGAACTGCTGCAGCCCTTGAAGGCTGGACAGGCCAAGCAGGATGAACTTGCTCACCTCTGTCTGGTTATCCATCCCTGCAGGGAAAGAGAGAAGAACCCAGCAGTAGCTTGCTATCCTTCTGTCCTGAGCTGCTATTTCCATTCCCCAGAGTCCTCTTCCATAAGGTGCAGCAGCAGCTGATGCTGCCTCATGAATGGAAGAGATCAGACACTGAGTCTGAAAGGGACATAAAAGAATCCCTTGATTTTCCACCCCAGCTGTTTCAACAAACACTAGAAACTGTTGTAACCTAGATGGCCAGTACTGATGCTGGAGCTGCCACCTGTGTACCAGCTCACTGAAAGGAATGGTGTGTTTGAGGACAGCGAGCAAAGAAAATGGGAGGGAGGGAGGAAGGAAGGGAGGGAGGGAGAGAAGGAGGGAGGGAAGGGAAGTTGGTTACCTAGTTTTTAAGTGAAGATCATTCTGAAACCCTGTTTGTCTTTTTTTTTTTAATTCAAAAAAGGGTTTTCTAATAAGTTTTCTTCATTCCAAATCCTAGCTGAATATACGGTATCTTTCCAAAGCTGAAGTGTTATAGTAGTATAGTTGATCACATATAGTACACCACTTTCAAAGAGGATGAATTCGGACTGTTCAGTGGTGTCAGGAAACCTTTATATAGTCCTCCCTGTCACGGAAACAATCACATTTCTTTCCAACAAAGGAAAATTTCCATTTCCCTGATAGTTCCTCTTGGGATCAAGCCTCTGAACCTTATGGGACTTCAGTGCAGAAAACATCAAGGCATAGCATTTCAGGCACACAGAAAACTAATGATGTTGTGGGGAGTTGAACTGATTACTGATTATTTGTACAGCCAGCTCTCATAAGCAGGAGGAAGCCGTAGAATCAAAAGCCATTTCTGGAAATATGCAAGGTTATAGCACATCATTCTCAGGAAGACTAACAGTTTTAATGGGGAATTTGCCAAGGAGTTTGACACATGGTTTTGTAATTCCCAAGGATAATACATGGAATAAGTATCATGGCTTCCTTTGACCTGCTACAACTGCACAGCTGGACTCTGCCTCTGACTTAACATCTTTTGCTCCCTTTATAGTCCATGAAGAGCTTAAAATGCTTTTTCTTTTCTTTTCACTTCTAAAGATGGAGATAACAAACTATGGTGATTTTCTGAAGGCCTCAAATACCTGTTTCACTGTCCCCTCTGCAAGCTGTGTTTGCCATGAGCAATGGCATCTGAAACCTCCATAGAAGTGCCCAGGTGCCTGATTGAGAGCACACAGAGGCAGGGGCTGGTGGGGCAGCAGAAGACCCTGCAGGTGCTGTCATAGTTTGCACAGCCCGTGGTGGTGGTGGTGGCCATCACAGGGCTGTACTGCGCTGGCAAGTCCCACCTCATGAACAGGCTGGGTTGTGAGAGGATGGATGAGAGAGGTGGGGAGCCACACAGGTCCCGGCCCTGGGCGGCAAAGATGCCTCCATTTTCCTGCTCTGTAGCTGACACTGCTGAGCCCCTTGCATCCCCTCCACAGGTTTCTCCCTGGCCTTCCCCATGCAGGCCCATACCAAAGGTATCTGGCTGTGGTGTGTGCCTCAGCCCTGTCAGCCTGGACACACGCTGATGCTCCTGGACACTGAAGGGCGGGGTGATGCGGAGAAGGCGTGGGAGAAGCAGAGGCTTCCTTTTGTGCCTACAGAGAACTTTGTGGAAGCTCTCAAGGGCCCAGGCATGTGGCAGGACTCAAGGTGTTCTCCTTGCCTGCACTGGTGTGCCAGGAAGAGACAGAGGCTGTGGGGAAGGAGGCCAGTGTAGCGCTAACTGGATAAAGTCTTCTGGCTGAGGAAGTCCTCCTGTCTGGCATCCTTCACCTCTGCCTTCACCTGTCAGAGCCCTCATTCTGCCTGGGATGCTGGCTGTCTGCAGGGGACTGGAGCCAGTCTGTGGCTGGGCCCATGACGGTTTGTGGGACACCGCCTCTTCACAGCCACTCTCCCTCTCATTCTGGATCTTTGATTACTCAGCAGCCATCAGGCTGGTGGGCCTTTTGAGATCTGGTGGCTGGCAGGGAGCTCCAGGCTTTTGAACTGGAGCTGTCTCTGTGGTGCTGACAGCCAGAGGAGCTAGGAGAAGGCTCGTGAGGTTGACAAGCTGCCAAATTCCTCAGCACTTGCTGGTAAACTTCAGCAGACCAGGAATGGGGAGCTCAGGGAGTCCTTTAATAATCAGAAGCCTGTGGGACTCGGAGAGTTAAGAGCTGAAGACAAGGCAGCTATAGGAAGACATGGTGATGTTGTGTGTGTGGGTCTCTCCAAACAGCTGACCCTGCCATGGCCCATGGTTAGGCATTTAGGGCCTGGGGATTTGGGGCTTTGCTCACTCTTAGGGGGCCTTGCACAGAGTTTCTTGGTATGAGCCAAGGCTGTTTGTTCCTGGGAAACACCAAGAATGACTCATGGATCTTTGTGCTAGCTGTACTGCTGTCCCGCACTCTGGTCTATAACAGCAAGGGCACCATCAACCAGCAAGACATGGACCAGCTGCAGTGTCCTCAGTGGGGCAGCAGCACCAGGGATGCCCCATCTCCCTCAGCAGTAGCTAAGGGGTTCACACATCTCAGCTCCTCAAACGGCTGCTTTTTATGGGGAGATCAGAGCCTGCTGGTGATGCCCAGTGACCAGGCTCTGGATCCTCAGGGATCCTGTGCTCCAGATCTCAGGGCTGAGGCTTTGAGCCCTACTCCTGCTGGTGACTCCAAGCTGTTCTCTGTCCCTGCAGAATCTCCCCTTTTCCCCATCAAATGCTGATGGGTGGGGAGGGTGGGGTTAGAGTTAGGGTTAGCCCCTCCCTGCATGAGGATCCAGGGTCTCTGTTTCCTTAGCCAGCTCCCCAGCTATGTGACAAAGCTGACGGAGGATGTAAAGGTGAAAGCAACACCTCGGGAGAGTGGAGATGAACTGGAGGATTCAGATAAAGTTTCCTAGTTCTTCCTGACCTTTGTCTGGGCCGTGCGGGACTTCACATTGCACCTGAAGGTGGATGGGGAGGAAATCTCTGAGGACGCGTACCTGGAGAATGTGCTGAAGTTAAAGCCTGGTAGGGGAATGGTGCTGTTGCCAGTGCTGTGCTTCAGGAAGGGCAGGATGTGTCCAGCTCTGGACAGCTGCATTTCAGCGTAAGGCAACAAAAGCCCAAGCCCTGTGAGCTTGCTCCCTGGCCTACCTCCACAGGTAGCAGCCGGGAAACCCAGCTCTATAACCATTCCCGGGAATGCCTCCACCAGATCTCCCCAGACTGGAAGTGCTTTGGTTTTGACCAGCCAACCAGCAAGAGGGACCTGCCACCCTTGGAAGAGCTTCATAACAGTGAGATCGAGCCTGAATTCCAGGAGCAACTGGTGAAATTCTGCAGCCACATCTGGGAGAAGTCTACCGCCAAGACCATCCATGGTGGCAGCACAGTAGTAATGGGGAACTGTGAATGCCAGGGTCCAGAAGGTCAGGGCTGGCTAGTGGCTCTTGGGACTGTGTCTGGGGAAGGCTCAAATGCACAGCCAAATGATGCAGGTGGGAAATGGAAGAGCTTTTCCACTGGCTGCTGTACTTGCCTCTTGATTGAGAGCCACATCTCTCCCGTTTCCCCTCCCTGTACCCATTCTTGCTGCTCTGCCCCTTTGCTGCTGTTGCAGACTGAGCATCGTGGCTTCACCACTCCCAGCTGCTCAGAGCTGAGGATGGTCTTCAGGGCACCTTCACTCCTCACAAAAGGCAGTCCCTGAGGGTTGTCACAGGGACCAGCATGTGGTTGAGTCCCACCTCTCAGAGACTAGGGAGTGACAGAGAGCTCCTCATCTACCAGTGGCAAACTTCTAGAAAGGTCTCATCCCCATGGGAGTGTGCTACCATGCCCTGGGACCTCTTCCCCATCCTAGAGGATCTGGGTCAGGAGGGATATCTGGAGGTCTATATCCACACCCTCTGCTCTGAGCATGGCTAACTTCCCAGTTAGATTGTGTTGGTCAGTACTTTGTCCAGACAAGTTCTGAAAATCTCTGGGCCCCTGCACCACTACTGCTCCACTCTGATGCTGACAGTTTTTTCCCTAACACCCAGCTGAAATGTCCCTTGCTGCTGCTTGTGCCCTTGTGCCTATTGCACCTTCTCCTCCTGTTCCCCCGGCCTGCTCTGAGCACCTGCTTTGGACTGAGCAGAGACAGGCACTGCTTATTCCGACCTGGGGTCAGAGGAGGGCACATGGAGACTCACCTTTACCCAGCCCAGAGGGACTGTGGCAGTGCCCGTGGGCTGACAACAGAGCAGAGCAGGACTGAGGGGAAGTGAGGAGGTCTCCAACAGCTCCTCCCACAAACCCCAGGTAGGGAATCACTCACTGGAAAGCAGTCCTGAAAGAAGACTATGAAGTAGAAGGGAATGCTCTGGTGAGCTGCTGCTCTTGCACAGCTGGACTCTGCATTTCATCTATGGGCACTCTAAAGAGCGGTGCCTGTGGTTTCAGCTCTAGGCACATCCTAGACTCCCCGTGACCAACAGCGAGTCCCTACCGCAACTATCGGGGGCTGCTCTGGCTTCAGAGGGGCTGCTGGGGGAGCACTGGGGCTGGCGCTGCTCACCCTGCACCTCCCATCCCAGGGTGCCTCTTGGGCTCCTGGCAGCTGTTGCAATGATCAGGAGGAAGAGCCTGTTCCATACCAGTGCAAGGCACCAGGGTAGTGTATCTTATGATCCCAGCAAGAAAGGCACTCAGACTCTATAAGGTATTGCTTAAAATACCATTTAGTGGAGCTAACACAAGAAGGAAAAAAGAGGAAAGACAATATTACATCCCCTTAGATGCTGAGAACCCCAAGCTGTGCAGCACTGGACAGACCTCCAATCAGGGCATGGCATGGCACAGCACACGGTGCAGATCCCATCCATGGAGAGGTTCACCAGCATCTTGCTCTTTAGGGCTCTTACAGGATTTCCTCAGAAGAAAACAATCCTATTCATCATTTATAGTGTCAAAAGGAGGTTTGCATGAGAACTTGCTCCTTCTCTTAAGATAAAGACAAGGGCACACAGGTGGTGGAATTGCCAATAGCAAATGGGAGCTGTCTACAGGCAGGTGTTGGTGTTATAATACGCCTGGAGAGTTTGTCCTGCAGCCAAGGGACACGTGCAGCACAGCACAGGCTTGAAGGCCAAGCTGTACGTGCAGCAAGGTGCAGCACAGCACGGCACATGCCTGTGCCTGCTCAGGTTACCCGTTATGTGGATCACCAACTCCTCGATGTACAATAGTCTTCCAGTTAGGATCACTAGCGAGCCCTGTCTTGCTTGGGTCCAGGGGCAGCTTGGGGGCCTCAGCAGTGTGGGAGGGAGAGGCGGGAGACACCTGAGTGCAATGGAGGTGCTGCTCTGGGGTCTGGGACCTGGCAGAGAGGGCTCTGCCCTGGATACTGCCTGTGGAGCCTCTTCCCAAGAGAGGAATGGTCTCAGCTGTCCCCAGGGCATGGGTGAGTGACAGGAGAGAACCCGAGGAGGCCAGGCCTGGGACAGGGATGGGAAATGGCTCTGTTGGAGGTCTCCCACAGAGGGGATGAGCTGGGCCTACAGTGCCAGGGGCCATCATGATGTGGCACAGCCCCAGGGCATGCTCTGCTGGCTGCCAGAGTGGGGCTGGGCTGTGATACCAGTGCCAGGAGGCCTTCCCCAATGGGCTCCCAAGCTGCCAGCTGGCTCCCAGCCCTTGCCTTAACGCTGCTCACCTGAATGAGCTTCCCAGGGCCTGCAGGGCCTGCAGAGCTGGTTCCTGCTCTGTGCAGCACAGCTGCCTCTTGGCAATGGAGCAGTGAGGAGTGTCCTGGCTCCAGCCTGCACCCAGCCCTGCTGCCCTGCACGTGGTCCCACAGACCTGCCCTGCAGGCACTTCACAGGGCAGGGTACCTTCAGGGGTGGGAAAACATCTCCCTGGCACAGTCCCAATGATGTACCCCATCCCCCCCGCAGCCCTCCTGCTTTGGCAGCCTCCCACCAGTGCCCAGTCCCTGCCTAGCCCTGGCTGTGCCCCACACAGGGGTCAGCAGACCGCTGTCCTCCAAGGGTCTTTGGGGGTCTGGGCCAGCAGAGAGGCTGCTCAGGGCTGGCTCTTCCCCCTCGATACAGATGCTGACATCAGGCCTGGAATGAACAATCAGAGCTGGAATTTACCACTGCAAGGGGACAGGTCTTTACCTTTTCCAGCTACACATCAAATGTTCTCTCCTTTCGAGAGGCTCCATTCACTGCACGCCCCCAGCACGTGGTGCCCCTGGAGATCCCATGTGCTCTTCGAGCTGCCTCCAGATTCCCTGCCAGAAGGATGGTGTCTGCCACTGGTCCTGTCTCATGTATGACAGCCCCGGGCAGGTGAGTGGGAGCCCATTCACCATGTCCACTGCCACCACAGTGAGCCATGAATCTAGCCCTCCGTGCCTAGCAGTCTTTACTGGTAAGACTGGTCCCCAGGAATCCCAGGACTTAGAGTCTGGGGTGGGGTGGGGGGGAGAATCTGGAGAAAGGAAGACTTTCTCTTGGTAGAGGAGGATTGGGTTAGGGATCACTTCAGCAAACAACTTACACAAGTCCATGGGCCCTGATGGGATGCATCCACAAGTCCTGAGGGAGCTGGCGGACATCATTGCTGGGCCACTCTCAATTATCTTTGACAGATCATGGCAACCAGGAGAGGTGCTTGAGGACGGGAAGAAAGCAGATGTCACTCCAGTGTTCAAAAACGGCAAGAGAGAGGACCCAGGGAACTGCAGGCCAGTCAGCATCACCTCAATCCCTGGGAAGGTGATGGAGCAGCTCGTCCTGGGAGCCATTTCCAAGTATATGAAGGATAAGAAGGTGATCAGCAGTAGTCAGCCTGCACTCACCAAGGGGAAATTATGCTTAACCAACCTGATAGCCCTCTGTGATGGAAAGACTGGCTGGGTGGAGGAGGGGAGAGCAGTGGATGTTGTGTATGTGCAGTTTGTTCAAATCTTCCCTAATCTGAGCCTCCTCTACCAAGGGTAAATCTTCACCTCTCATATTCCCATGAGTCTCAGGGGCCTGAGATTCCTGAAGCCATGTCTCATCAGGAAAGACTGAGACAAAGCAGGCACTATAAACCTTTGCCTTTTCCATGTCCTTTGTTACCATGTCCCCTGCCCTATTCCACACTGGGACCACATATTCCCTAGTCTTCTTTTTGCTGATGATATACCTGCAAAAGACCTTCTTGTTGCCTTTCATGTCCCCCACCAGAGTCAGCTGCAGGTGGGTTTTGGCTTCCTGCATGCTTGGACAGCAATTCTATATTCCTGCCTGGTCAACTGTCCCTGTTTCTGCCTCTTGTATGCTTCCTTTTCATGCTTGAGTTCAGTCAGGAGTTCCATGTTCATCCATGCAGGCCTCCTGACACCTTTGCTTTGTTTCTTGATTATCAGGATGGACCATTCTTGAGCTTGGAGGAGGTAATCCTTGAAAATCAGCCAGCTCTCTTGGACCTCCCCCTTCTCTCCAGGACTGTATCTCATGGGATTCTTCCAAGCAGGTCCCTGAAGAGGCTGAAGTCTGCTCTCCTGAAGCTCAGGGTTGTGATCCTGCTTTTTGCCCTCCTCCCTTCTCTCAGGATCCTGAACTCCACCATCTCATGGTCACTGCAGCCAAGGCTGCCCCCAGTCTTGAAAACCCCAACCAGTTCTTCCTTGTCAGTGAGTATCAGGTCCAGCAAAGTGCCTGCCCTCGTTGACTCCGTGATCACCCGTGTCACAGTGTTATCATCACTGCACTCCAGAAACCTCCCGGATTGCTCCTGCCCTGCCTTGTTGTCCTTGTGTCCTTGTGTGCACACACTTGGGGTGGGCCCCCTCCTGCCCTCTTTTGTTGATTATGAGGTCTCTTTTATCATCTACTAAAGCACTCAGCAGCACTTTGAAACCTCAGGCGCTACCCCTCCACCCACCATAAACGTCTTCCCTCCTCTGCACTCCTTGGAACAATGTGCACAGCTGGACAAACTGGGTTTTCTTGGGTGATCACAACAGCCACTTCCCAAACTACTTCCAGCAAATCCCTCCCATGCCCTTGGGCACTGCCAAACACTCCAGCACAGCACAGCCTCCATCACAGTGTGGCAAAGCCATCCCGACCATGGCCCTTTTCTGAATCATTGTCTCAGGACAGCAAGTACAGAGTCATGGAGCCCAACCTAGACTTCTTGTGCACCGAGGAAATGATGCCCTGGTGTGGCATGCCTCTGCATGGAGGATGGCAGAAGGCAATAGTGCATTGCACTGGGTGTATCCAGACAGCATCAAGCTATGACATGGCTCCTAAGACACTTTTCCTTAGGACTGAGCTCTGACGCAGGGGCTCAGATGCCCTATGGAAGCCCACCTTTGGGGGGAAGATGTCAGTGGGAGACTGGCGTCAGCGGGAGGACCACTAGCCATTCTTCAGCCACATTTGAAAGTCTCTTCTGGTTGTGCCCCACAAGGTCTGCAGAGGAAGCAGGCAGAGGGCACAGACCACACTCTTGTGCACTTTTTATGTCTCAGCTCCTTCGCCATGAAGTCTGGCTCCGCAACCCAAGCACACTGGTGTGTTCGCCCACCCTGCCTCTTCACACAAGTTATCTGAAGACTGGTATTTCCCACCCCCAGGCACTTTCCAGCCCACTTCAGGCCCCTCCCCAGCTCTCCCCACCTCCCATTGCCTCTCCTAGCCCATCCCAGCAGAGCAGGACAGTCTGGGAATCACACCACAGCAGTGTCCACCACAGGATGCTGCAGGTATCTGCATACTTGACACCAAGCCTGAGCCCCTCGAATGGGCACAGCAGCTCCTGGGGTGGCAGAGAGTGGGTGTCAGCCTCCCCACCAGCCCTAAGACCTCCAATGGCACTAGGAAATGGAAGCCAGTCACTCTCTTGCCCCCCTGCTCTTGTCTCTAGGATGACAACCGCCACCTCAGCTGCCTCCTAACCAGCCCCACTCCCCAGGCCAGCACAAGTGTCCTGGTGCTGGGGCTCCTCCAGCAACTCCTGCTGCTCTCCAACCTCCCTTCCTAGTGTAAGACGAGCCCAGCCTTCAGGCGCTGCACTGGGAAGATCCCTTTTTAGTACAGAGATGCTGTCACAGCAGCCAGCTCTGACCCAGGCACAGAAGGCCTCTGGTCAGGCAGACCAGGTTCATGCCTCTGGAGAAGTGTGATAAATACAAATATCTGTGTACAGAAATGATTTTCACAGATATAATAAACAAGCAAAGAAAGCATAAGCCAGCCTGAGAGAAACTGGGAATCGTTCATGAAGAGAGAAGGGCAGCCTATGAGTGGTAAAATACTACACGTTGAATCACTTTCCTCAGTGCCTCTTTGATCTCTTTGTTCCTCATGCTGTAGATGAGCGGGTTCAGTGTTGGAGGCACCACTGAGTACAGAACAGCCACCACCAGCTCCAGAGCTGGGGAGGACATGGAGGGGGGCTTCAGGTAGGCAAACATTGCAGTGCTGGCAAACAGGGAGACCACGGCCAGGTGCGGGAGGCACATGGAAAAGGCTTTGTGCCGGCCCTGCTCGGAGGGGATCCTCAGCATGACCCTGAAGATCTGCACGTAGGACAGCACAATGAACACAAAGCACTCACAAGCTACACAAAAACTAACCGCAGTAACCCCAGCTTTCCTGAAGTAGGAGTCAGAGCAGGAGAGCCTGAGGAGCTGGGGAATTTCACAGAAGAACTGCTCCACAGCATTGCCTTGGCAGAGTGGAATTGAAAATGTGTTCGCAGTGTGCAGCACTGCATTGAGAAAACCACTGGCCCAGGCAGCTGCTGCCATTTGGACACAAGCTCTGCTGCCCATGAGTGTCCCATAGTGCAGGGGTTTGCAGATGGCAATATAGCGGTCATAGGCCATGACAGTGAGGAGATAATATTCTGATGAAATGGAGAAAAGAAACAGAAAGACCTGGGCAGCACATCCTGAGTAGGAAATGGCCCTTGTGTTCCACAGGGAATTGGCCATGATTTGGGGACAGTGGTGGAGATGGAGCCAAAGTCCAGGATGGAGAGATTGAGGAGGAAGAAGTACATGGGGGTGTGGAGGCAGTGGTCACTGGCTATGGCAGAGACATTGCCTGGGATGTTGCCCAGGACAGCAGCCAGGCAGATGCCCAGGAAGAGTGAGAAGTGCAAGAGCTGCAGCTCCCGTTTGTCCGCAAATGCCAGGAGGAGGAACTCGGTGAGGAAGCTGCTGTTGGACATTTCCTCCCTCCGGGCAGTGGGGACTGCAGCTCAGAAGAGCTCTGATGAGAATGATGATAACTGCAAAAGAGATGTTGGTGCTTGCGGGTGGGGGGGGGCAGAGGGAATGAAGGGGGCTTTTGGAGGCTCTTCACAGACCTCTTGATCTTTCGGAGTAACATTTTGAGAGTCTCATTCCCACGTCTAAATCCCCCAAACCTGTTTCCATTTCCCCCCGGCCAGTGATGGAAACTAACATCACAGACTCCGAAAAGCTGCTTCCCTTTCAGGTACCCAGTGACTCATCCTTCCTCTTGAAAAGTCCCCATCTGGGAAGGTCCTCATGGTGAGGCAGAGCTGTGAGCAGCCCCGACCTATGCAGTACCCTCTCTACAGCAGAATGAACCTGCCCTGCTGGCTGTCGCTCCTTCCACCCAGAGCTTCTCCCTGCTGCACCGTGGGGAGTTCCCCGGGCAGGCCAAGCACTGACCCCGGCACACAGTACCCTGGGGCACAGGGACACTGCTCTGCCTTGCAGATATGTGTGCACACCCATACTTCATACCCCTGAGGCCATCCCTGGGAGAAGGTGACAGTGAGGCCTTGTCCCTCTGATGGTGTGGCAAATACTCCCTGCCCTGGAGCACATCCTCCTCTTCCACATCAGAGAAACCATGAGAGCTGTCCTGACAGATCCTATAAGCTGTGGGATGTGCCAGGTTTAGGTCTAGGTCTAGGTCTAGGAAGCACAGCTGCGTTGCTGGTGGCCAGAGACTTACTGTGTTAAGGGCTGTGAACGTTTCTTCCCCAAAGAGCTCTCAGCCCTCCTCCCACTCCAGGCTGCCATGAACTTCTCTCCGCCATGCCTTGTTGCATCTAGACACTTTCAGGCAGTGCCCTGAGCCCTGCTGCTCTTTGCAGAGGAGCTGCTCCTGGACTGAGCAGCTCTCTGCAGAGTCTGCCAGGTTGCCATGAGCTCTCTCAGTCCCAGGTGCCTCTTCTTTGCCTAGAGGCTTTGGGGCAACTCCTCTCCCTCCTGTGCATGCCGCAGACCCAGAGGAGGTGGGATTCCTCTTCCCTCAATTCATGTGTGCACAAAATTTGTGTCTGCACGGGAGCTCCTTGAATTCTAATCCATGGAGGTAGAGGGCAGGAGTCAGTTGCTCACACACAAACAGCTGGTGACATCCGAGGTGCCAGAGGTGATCCAAAACATGTTCAAATGTCTTCAAGCTCCTATGGAGCAATTCTCAAAGACCCACATCCTTCCGGAGCATCAGCTATGGCCTGGGGCGGGCTGGAGGGGAACTATCCTTGGCAACCTGAAAGGACACCAGAGGCGTATGTTTAGGGCATCTGAGCCTGCCTTAATCAACCACATCCTGGCAGCCTGCAGACCTGTTCAGCTGACCAGAGGAGCTTGCCATAAGGAGAGTGAGGTTTCTCTCCAGGCTCCGTCAACCGTGTTTATTAGAGCCCAAGTTACTACAAAGCTAAGACGAGTGCCCATCTCTGCACTGCAGAGTCCTAAGTTAACTCACAGCTCTCATCGGAATGAATAAAAAAGGCCTCTAGTGCTGTGTCAGGGGGCTGGGGTGCCAACACAACCACTGGAAAATACAGCGCAGGACCTACAGGGAAGCCATGCCCTTCTGGATGGGTGCTGGACAGACTCCCCAGGGCATCTCAGAGGGGTGAGATGCCTGTATGCCAGCAACTGAATGCCAACATTGTGGTATGGAGGCAAGGCCCATCCCACCTACGTCCAAGGGTGCTGCAGGAATGGGAGACACTTCCCACCAGGGTTTCTACTCGTGCGCCCATGTTCTCAAACTGATGGTTCTCCTCTCCCTGAACCTCTGCTCACCCACATGAGGACAGAAACAGGGAACATGCTAACAATGATCACAGCGTAGCTGGATCGCAGGCTACCCACCTCCAGGGATGTCCTCAGCAGGATCTACTCCTTCCTGGAGATCAGCTTCATTTCTGTCACAGGCCCAGTGGTGCTGCAGAGACAGCTCAGGCAGAAAACTCCTCTCCTGTCATGGTTGCACAACCAAGCCCTGTCTGCCTGGCTTTGGGGACTGCAGGGTTTTCTCTCCTGGTGGGAACCTCATTTCATCGTGGCATGGTGATCTGCCGTTAAGTCCAGCATGTCTGTGCTCTGAAAAGGGGCCTTACCATACATGGGGTCCTTGGCTTTCGGCAACAGGATCACCATGGCAATTCTGTGCTTGGCCCTAGCGCCACAGCTGAGGTCCTGCAGCCCAAATGTACGCAACCGCACTCTGCCTGGGGCAGAGGCAGGAGGAGCTGCAGCTCCGTGTGTGGTCACAGAAGTGCCGGCATTGTGGGAATGACTGATCTGTGATAAGACCACTCACACGGCTTGGGCTGCTGCAACGGATGGACAGAAGCTCTTCAGGAAAGACAGGCAGGAAAGAGGAGAAGGGGAATTGCCCTCTGTACGAAGGAGCAGCTCAGATGTGTGGAGCTCCTCTATGGGAGGGATGACAGGCTGGCTGAATGCTTGTGGGTGAGGATCAGAGGAGGGTGGTATTGTGGTAGCAGTTACAAACCACTCCAACAGGGTGAAGAAGTGAACAAAGTCTTCTTTAAGCAATGCAAACAAGCCTCTGGAGCAATGACCCTGGTTCTTATGGGGGACTTTAATCTCCTTGGCATTCACTGGAAGGGCAACACAGCAGGGCGCAAACAGTCCAGGGGGTACCTGGAGGACAGCAGGACAATCTCTGAGACCAGCTGCCATTATGAGTCACCTGGATCTGTACTTGCAAACTCAGAAGAAGCGGTTGGAGATGTGATACTCAGTGGCAGCCTCGGCTGCAGTCACCATGAAAATAGTGCAGTCTCAGATCCTGAGGGGAATTTAGTGTGGAGAGTAGCAGGGTACAGACCCTGGGCATCAGACAGGCAGACTTTGACTTATTCAGGACACAGGAAGGGGGGATCCTGTGGGAAGCAGCTCTGACCAGCAAAGGAGCTCAGGCAAGCTGGCAGAGATGGCTTGGCAACACGGGGACCTCAAGGCTGAGCTCCAATGCAAACGAGCAGCACACAGGAGTTGGAAGCAGGGACAGGTTACAATGGAAGAAATTTAGAGATGCTGTCTGGGCATGGCATTAGGAAAGCCAAACCTCCCCTAGAGCTGACAGTTGCAAGGGACATCACAGGCACCAAGATGAGCTGGTGCTGCTTCATTAACAGCAGAAGAATGAACAAGGAAAATATGGGCCCACTTCTAAATGGGGCAGAGAATTTAGTAAGAGTAGATGCAGACAGGTCTGAGCTACTGGATGTCTTCTTTGCCTCACTTTCTGCTAGCAGAGCTTCCCAGGCCTTTGTGCCTAGAGGCAGGACTCAAGGGAAAAAACAACATCCATTAGTGGATGAGGACCAAGTCAGGGGTTACTTGAGCGAATTCGGTCCTGAAGAGCCCATGGGACCCAAGGGGCTGCATCCAAGGATGCTGAGAGAACAGGCCAAAGTCACAGCGGGGCCGCTCTGTATCATCTTTGAAAGGTCATGGAGATCCTGAGACTGAGGAAAAGCAAATGTTTTATGCATCTTCAGACAGGCCCAAAGGATGAGCCAGGGCTTAGCTCCCCTGTTTAACCTCACTTTCATGAGGACATCCTGTGTAGGCAGCCTCAATGTAATCAACATGATGAATACAAGGCATGGTTCCCCATCCTAAAGTACACATCTAAAATGGGCCCAACGAAGGGTGGTCTCACCAGAACCCACCTCTTCAGGCCTCAGATGGCATGGACATTGCCGATTTGCCTCTCTAGAGAGTGGATGAGGCTGGATCCACTTCCACAGTGAGAAGTCTTGCCCTGAAGCCACAGGCCTGGGGATATCTCAGATGGTTCTTCTTGGCAGTCCACTGGGTGCCTGCTTTGGTATATTTGGTGCGTTTCCGTGGCTATTGCTCCACACACACACACAGAGGAGTCATAAAAATGCAAGTGTTTCCTAAAAGATGGTCATAAAGGCCCCTATTAGAGCCAATAGCAAATTGTCCCATCCCAAGATCTCTGGAGGAAGCCAGAAAGGTTGTAAAAAGCACCAGGAAAACCCAGGAAGCCCAAGGCTTCTTCCAAAAGGCCACTGGGTCACAGCTGAGAGGCAGCGCTGGCCAGTGGGATAGAGGGTTGAGGAGAAGGCAGTGAGAAAGGCAGTGGTGGATAAGGGCTTCAGTAAATCCTCACACACATGTTTGAGCCCAGACAATTAAAGGAGGTTATGTCTGTGGGCAGAGGGGGAGGAGCTGAGTGCTAGAAACATGGCAGGGCTGAAGGCCTCTCACCCTATCAGGGATGACAGAGACATTTCCATCTTGCGTGCATGCCTTAGCCTGCGAGATGGGGAATGCATGCTGCTGGAGAGCGAGTGGACAGAGCTCAATCATGCCCACAGAGCTGACCCTTCTCTGGAGGATGTGTGAATCTCCTGGAGTGAGGTCCCACTGTGGCAGGCAGAGCAGGAACATTACCAGGACACATATGCGTGCAGGGAAAGAGCTGTGTGCAGGTAGGAGTGTGGCTGATGCAGGCAGGATGGAGAACACAGAGAGCATGCAATGGTCACCTTTAAAGGAAATGCAGTTGTGATTTTAGGAGAACACAAGAACAAGGATGTGCAAGTCACTGCACAGGATACAAGCACATTTGGGGCTGGGATATTGCAGGTGAGTGAGGAGCTCTAGCAGGGCTTTGAAAGAAGCCAGGTGGCTTGCTGGGCAACTTGGGCATCAGCAAATTCTCAGGAGCCCAAAGCTTTGTTTTTCAAGCAACACCCAGTGAGGATGGAGAGACATTGGTGGAGTGAGGGAGAGTGAAATAGGTCAAAGGTGGGGAAATAGAGTGTGTAGGGAGGGAGAAGGTGGCTAAGGTCTGCGGGGAAACAGGAGCAGGCATGGGACAGTGGAGGATGTCTGTGAAGGGGATGGCCAAGGTTGGTGGCAAGGCTGAAAGTCCCTGGCAGAACTGAGGTCTTTGTCACCTTGGCTATAGCTGCCTTCTCCACCAGCGAGGCCTGCGAGCAGACACTGTTTCCTTACAGCACCAGGGCCTCGTTGCCTGCTCACCCCTCAGGGAGACCAGGAGGTGTTGTACCATTGTCCCACACTCGGCATTGCCCCTCCTCCTCGCCCCAGGAAGAGCCCTGAGCAACGTGTGAGGGAAAGGATCACCCTTCTGCAGGGCTGGACGTTTGTGCTTGACCATTTTGCTTGATAAAACACATCAAGGGCTTACTTGGAATTGAGGCCTCCTGTACACTTCCTTTGACTAACTGCTGCCTCTGATTTTCTACGCTAACCAGCCTCCAGGGAAGGGCACCTCGTCTTGTACTTCCCGTTAACAGCTTTGCAGGTAATGGCCCCCGGTGGGACCCTGCTCTAAGAAACTGCTGAGTTTGCTTCTGACTTTAACTTCTTGAGAGGTTTGTTCAAACTCTTTTCAGTGCCTGCACGAATGCACCAGAGGGCTCATTAAACACAAAAAGGATCCTAAGGAGCAGTGTTTCTTCCTGTAACTGTCTTCAAGCTTTCAAGTGTCATGTGGCTAATTGGAGAGATTTCAGGAATGTAGCTGAAAAAGGAAGGTTGCAATGAGCACCTAATAGAAAAGAATCCTTAGGGGATGGCGGGGCTCCTTTTTCAACTTTCTTCATTTTTCAGCTTCATGAATAAGTTTTACCAACATTCTATAGCTGATGCTGATTCAGATTGTCTCCTAATGAAGTTCAGACATGTAGGAAAAGGAGGATACTTGTGGTCCGACACTGCACCATCTTCTCCCCCATGCCCTCAGCCCCATCATTTCTCGTCTCAGCCACCTGGGACTCACATAACTCCTCTTCATAGCTAACCTTTTTCCACTGAAGTCTGTCGGTGAATGTTACAGCTCATATGAATCAATTCCCACCTGCTTTATTTAGAGAACTACCTGCAAACAGACACAGAAAGATTTTTCTTGGCTGCGAAAAAAGAGAAAACATGGTATAGTTTAGATTAAAAAAAATGCATTTCTCAACGGTACATTAAGACCAGGTTGTCTCCACTGAAGGCCACTTTCCACAGGGAATAACCTTACTGGAAGTATTTCAGATAAAGGGATAGAAAAGGATAGCTATAAACACAGTTAAGGAGTTCACTAATGAGACAATTAGACAAACTACTGAAAGAGAAGGCAAGCTTAAAAATCCCTGAAGTTCAAAGCAGCAGCTGGCTAGCTGATAGGTATCTGAAAGAACAAAGAATAACGGGAGGAGGAAAACTGGATGGACAATGCATAATGGGTGCAGCCAGGTAGTCTGGCTTCAGAAATGGTCCATTTAATAAGGATGTGCAGAAATACAGGAAAGATTACTGAGATTAAATGCACAGTATAGTAGACAGAGCAGTAGGAACACAAGTACTGAGGAAGATCAATATTTTTCTCCTGAGGTTAATACACTTCCTGGAAATTTCCAGTTTGGCACTATAGGAAAACGTTGACGTTGTATTAAAATTATTCAGTGATTTCAGCTGCTAAAATGTGCCTTTTTTAAAAAAAATGTTGAAGAATATTCTTCAACTTTCCAGGCAGAGCTCAGTTTCCTAAACACAAGCATCTAGTGCCACTTTTAGAGGTCCCAGTGTTCCTGAAGTGTTTCCCTGGGACTGGCAGCTATCACACAGGACCTGGGGGAGACCAGAGCCCCTCTGGAGCTGAAGATGGAGGCTGGGCAGAGGGCACCAGGGTGTCTACAGTGGCGCCAAGTTGTCTGTGTTTCTGTAACTGAATCCCACCCCAATTTTGAAAATTGTTTTCCTTTACAAACAACAACCCCCCAAAGTCCAACAAATTAAAACAAAACAAAAGGAGGACGATAAGAACACACACACACACACAAAAAATGGAAAGTATAATAAAACATCTTTTTTGCATCATATTCTTTTTCTTAATTTCTTTGCTGTTTCATTTTTTATTGCCATTTTCTATACATTTGGCCTACACCATTAGAAACCTATTTCTGCCTCATGCACAGAGCCCGGCTGCTGGCTGGGAAGATCCAGGTGGGGATCAAACAATCAGAACAATATTAATACCAAAGTCCTCAGAGCCAGGGAAACATCTGGATGTTAACAAATGGTGACCCATTGCCATCAGGTTGATTATCTTGAGGCTGTTTTCAAGAATCCTGACAGCCCAGATGATGAGAGTACGTCTGATTAACGGCCACCAGAGGGGCTTTATATCAGCCTCAGGCTGTTTGGAAGATCTGAAAGTGCTCCAGATACTGATAAAGTATGCAAAAAGAGAATATAAAGCCCTGGGGGTGGTCTTTGTGGATCTGACAAAGGCCATCGATTCAGTTCACCATATTTTCACGCCCTGAAACAAAGAGGCATTGATGGTTATGTAACAGGTATCATAGCTGATAGGTATGATAACACCACAACTCGGCTGGAGGAGAGGGGAAAGCAGTTAGAGGCGATAGAGATCCTCACTGGAGTGAAGCAAGGAGAGCCAGTGTCCTCGATGCTGTTCAATTTATCAATAGCCCCGCTGTTATGTAGGTTGGAGAAGATCAGGAATGGATCTAAGCATGGCAGAAAAAGGGTTACATCATTGGTGTTTGCAGATGATCTAGTCCTATTGACTCGTGAGATGGGATGCAGGGAAATATCACAGTGGTTGAAGGGTTCTGCCAACCGACAGGGCTGAGGTTGCAGGCTGAGAAATGCCATGGGTTCCTTATAAGGCCCACAGAAGACTCTGATACCATCAGTGAGTGTGATCTGTGGAAGGTGAACGGCTCTAAACTAAACAGGATGGAGCCGGGCAGCTCCGAGAGATATTTGGGCCTGGGGGTGGACCCATGGGTTGGTCTTTCCAAGCCAGAGCTGCAAGAGAAGCTTGATACCTGGGTGAAGAACATCGGGGCCGACGATGTTTAAGCATCTGTGGACTGCCGCAGAAGGCTGAGTGGATAAAATATGATCAGTAACAGATAGATTAGCTATTACTGTGATTCTGGCCACATTGGAAGAGGGGGAGGCAGCATGCGAATGGGAGACACCTGCTCCAAAGGTCATCTTCCCTAGCCCAAATAGGTGAAGAAAGCACAAATCTGAAAATTGGATAAATCTGCAAAGTCAGGGCCACGGTATCAAGAATTCTGTGAACAATAACATCAATAATGATTGGTTGGTGCATTATAGGTTTATTCCCCACAGGAAAATTCTGACGCCATTACAAGTCCGGGACAATGTCTACCCAGCTAGGGAGTGCTTGGTTAGAGGTTTAGGGGAAGGGTCCAGGAAAGGATGCAGGGATTGTCCTGTTGAATGGGAAATGTGCTCCCATGTTATTGGTCATTGTCCTGCAGTCCAAGAGTCCTGGGTCAAGAGCCATAGCATCTTGTACAGGATGACGTCTAATGAGCTTAGGAGGATGGACTGGGTGGTGTTTCTGGAGCCTGATCTAAGGGATAAGAAGAACGAGCTCTTTAAACCAGGCTTGGTAACAGTAAAAGGGTCTTGGGCATTGGCAGTGGATGTAACAGTCCGTTTTGAAAGTATTGTGTCATCTTTAGGAGATGCAGCGATGGAAAAAGTGTGGAAATAACAGCGCTTAGAGGAGCAGGTGATGGAACTCACCAAAGCCATCTATGTTGAGTCCCTGGGATTCCCAACTGGTGGTCAAGGAAAGTGGTATAAATGTAATTTGGGGCTCTTATGCGATCTTGGGCTCTCCAATAGCCAACAAAAGAGGATTGTGAGGCTCTTCAGCAGGAACACGCTCCTTTCCTCAGCAGATGTTATCCACAGTTTTGCCAGCCTAGATCAGGCTGGCAAACAGAATTGGGCAAATATCGTAGAAGTGACATTCTTTAGAAGTCCTTCTCTCCAAAGGCAACAGTAAAGTTCTTCACACAGATGATATGAGTTGGCTCAGTCATCTGGAATCAAGAATTTTGCTTTTCCCTTGACCCTGGTGGTGGATCGAGGCGGTAGTGGGGCAGAAAATGTCATCTCAAATGATGCGTTCACCAAAGTTGTCTCGGGTGAACGAGCCACGTTTAAGCCCAGCTCGGAAAAAGTGCTGCATTGTTTGCGATTCTGTGCTGCACCACACAGGCTGCCCTGGGGCCACCAACCTAGGAGCTCTCATTCGCCGGTCTGGTGCGCCCTTCCCCATGTGGCAGGTCAGGGAGGAGGGGGGAGAAGTTGGTGGAACAGGTGATGCACGTGGCATCCCCTTCCTCGAGTGCCCAGAAGAAAGCTCACAAGTCCCAGCAGACCGGCCAGCCCCACACGGGCACCTCAGAGCACCAGTCAGCCGGGGGTCAGGGATTGTTTCTCAGCCCCCCATGACACACAGGCCCCAAAGTGAAGGAATGATTGGTCAACCAGCTTCAAGCTAGGCTTGGAAGATATCTTGAAGGCTCTGGGATTTGAGGGAGGCAGCTTGGTCCTAAGGCTGTAGGCGTTCCTCTTAGAGCTTAGACTTTAGGCAGTAGGTGAAGCTTTCTGCTTTGCAGTTATGGCTCAGGTTAGGCTCTCACCTCACCCCTCATCTGCACAAGCTTGACCTCCAAGGTTGGGGGTGGATTTGACTTCTCCTTGGGTGCCATCATCTGAGCATGCCCTTACTGCTTCTGGAGCTGGCTTCAAAAGATGCAGTTACGCTGTGGGTTTTTAGTAATGTAGTCTTCACTTCTGCTGTCTCATGAAACACATCCTTGGCCTTGTTCATCGCAGAGATGTGACTGCTAGGTGCTGCTGGGAGAGGAGATCATTCCTTCTGAGCTGGCTGGTCACCAAGCTCCTTGGCCACAGCAGCAGGGCACTGCTGTTGTGTCTGTCCTGACTCAGGAGCAAGCCCTGCTGGCAGAAAGGCTCCGGATGAGGAGTAGGGCAGAGCCGATGCTGGGTTGCAGCCTGCGCTAAGAAGGGGTCACTGGGATCCTCTGTCCTGACCTGCTGATTAGGAAGAGCAGTGAACCCCTGGCCAGGCTCTGACATTCCCCGGCAGCCGGAGATGAGGTGACTCTCCTGGTTCTCCCACTGTGAATGTGACATGGTGCTGGAGGAATATTTTTAGGCCATATGACATTGAGTCGCTGCATTTGACTTAAATGAGGTGTCTGAAAAATAGGGACATACATGTGTCAAAAGGAGATCTAGCAAATAAAGTCGAGGGAGCCTGCAGAGAGAGACAGCTCTTGTTTTGGTCAGCTGCATAGTCCAACACTGGACTTAAAGAGCAGTGACAAGTTTAGTTGTCCTAAATGTGGGCATCTACTGTCATATCAGGCAGCCGAGGATATTCCTTCCTCTCCTGGCCTCCAGCTGATGCTGCAAAATGATGCAAGTCTCATAACTGCTTCATCAGAGCTTGCGAACACTTGCTCGTGTCTTGGACCACCCCTCAAGTGCCTCTAGGTGTTTCTGCCAGCGCTCCTGCCTTCCATCTCCACTGATTATACTGGGAGCCTGGACAAGGGGCTTGGGTGTAGACACCTTTTTTGTGCTCAGGAGAACCAGAGGCAAGAGGGATCCCCCCCTGCTCTGTGCTCGTGGTGCTTATGGGATGGTGTGGAATCCCCATCCAGCCTTTGGGCTGCTAACCTGAGATTACGTTGCTCGGTTGACTCAGCTGAATCGGTAATCAAAGGATGGGTGAATGAATTCCCTTCTTGTCGCTGTCAAGGATTCCTGTCTAGTTGTGTGACGGGAATAGAGAATTCCAGAGGAGGAGGGCTCCACTTCTCTTAGGCATCTCTCTCTTCCGACAGGAAAAATTGCACTGCTGGATTTAGTCTCTCTCCATAGTTTAGAGAGGGAAGATAGGTGATTGCTTTAGCCTACTTCAAAGCACATTCCCCAGGAGGGACCCTGCTGCCTCTCAGGAGCTGTCAGCCCTGGAGCCCACAGGCACGTCTCGAGGAAGCCCATGGGGTGGAGAAAGTCCTGCCATTGGCTGTGCCTCTGCTCCTGAGCTGGGCCAGGCTCCTGGGACTGCAAGAGCTCATGGCAACCTGGCAGACTCTGCAGAGAGCTGCTCAGTCCAGGAGCAGCTCCTCTGCAAAGAGCAGCAGGGCTCAGGGCACTGCCTGAAAGTGCCTAGATGCGACAAGACATGGCAGAGAGAAGTTCATGGCAGCCTGGAGTGGGAGGACAGCTGAGAGCTCGCTGGAGGGGAAGTCTTCGCTGCCCTTGGCACAGTAGGTCTCTGGCTGCCTGGCCATGCAGCTGTGGTTCCTACGGGGGTCTTCTAAGCTGGCACATCCCATGGCTGAGCCGATCTGTCAGGACGGCTCTCACAGCTCCTTGGGGCGGGGCAGGAGAAGGAGGTGCTCCAGAGCAGGGATTCCTTGCCCCACCGTCGGAAGGACAAGGCGTCACTGCTCTCTTCTCCTAGGCACAGCTTCAGGGATGTGAAGCCGGAGCATGCACACATGTCTCCACAGGTCACACTTCAGAGCAGTGTCCCTGCACTCCAGGGATGCTGTGTGTCCTGAGCAGTGACGCTGCTGCCCATGAGGGTCAGCACTCAGCCCGCCCGGGGAACTCCCCGTGACACTGTGTGGAGAAGCTCTGGGTAGAAGGAGCAACCCCTGGCAGGGCAGGTTCATTCTCCCATCGGGAGGGTGCATGTGAGCCTGGGCTGTTCACAGCTTGTTCTCACCCCCAGGACATCTCCTGAGGGGATCTTCCGAGAGGAAGGTCAAAGCAGGAGCTACCTCAAAGCTCCACCAGAGTTCTGCAGCACTGTGCACGCAGAGGGTGGCACGGGGTCTGTGAGCCCTGGATGGGACAAGGCACACGAACAGCTCCAGGCAGCAGAGCCATGGCCAGAGTCAGAGGAGACTGGTGACACTGCAAGGGGGACGTGGAGCAACTCCCCTTTGGCCCCCTCAGTGCAGGCACCTTCCTCTGAGCAATCCCCCGTGTCTCCTCTCCCACCCAGCAGAATGCAAGTGTTGACGTTTGGGTGTCAGCACCCACATCACAGAGTCCTCGGTCTGATCATCTGTGTCAGGAGCCATGTCACGCCTTCTCCCTCACACCTCCATGTCTAGGCTGAGAAAGAGAGAAGTTTGGAGAGCTGCACTTTGAACCTGGACCTTTGTGCTCTCATCACAGCCCAGTTTCTTTTTCAGAGTAACCTCGGAGGGCAGTTGTCCTCCAGCTGAGAGAGATGCAAGCACAGGACAGCTGGGAACGAATCTGCTAGACAGATCAGCTGTCTTGACTCTGCGCTAAACCACGGGGAGTGCTTTTTCCTCTCTGGTCTCAGTAGCGTTCACCTCTCCAACAACAGAAATGAGGATTTCTACAACTTCAGAGAAAGCTCCCCACGTGTGGTGGGAGCATCGAAAAAAACCTTGCCAAAATGACTATAAAATCAACCTTAAGCATTGCTGCAGCAGCCCACAGTCTCAGGAACTCTGTGTGAAGATATTACAAAGCTCTTCCCCGTTAAAGGTGACCTTCATCTGACATAAAATGAACATCAGAGCTCTATTGCCGTGTGCTCATTGCCGTGGAGCAGGACTGACTCCTTTGGAGCCCGTGGGCAGAGGTCCCTGCTCCTCACAGCAAACTCAACCAGCACAAAACAGAGCTAAAGCAAGGGGGCTGAGCAAAGATCCTCCCAAAACTGGGAAAGGAAATGCACATGTTTATTGGGGGGTGAGGGGGTGCAAAGTGGGGAGCCTATGAGAAATGGCATGGGCTTGGCTCAGAGGAGTCTTTCCTAACTCTTCGTTGTCTTCTCCTCCTTGGACAGTCCCCACTGCCCAGAGGGAGGAAATGTCCAACAGCAGCTTCCTCACCGAGTTCCTCCTCCTGGCATTTGCGGACAAATGGGAGCTGCAGCTCTTGTACTTCTCACTCTTCCTGGGCATCTACCTGGCTGTCGTCCTGGGCAACATCCTCACCATCTCTGCCATAGCCAGTGACCACCGCCTCCACACCCCCATGTACTTCTTCCTCCTCAATCTCTCCATCCTGGACTTTGGCTCCATCTCCACCACTGTCCCCAAATCCATGGCCAATTCCCTGTGGAACACAAGGGCCATTTCCTACTCAGGATGTGCTGCCCAGGTCTTTCTGTTTCTTTTCTTCATTTCATCAGAATATTATCTCCTCACTGTCATGGCCTATGACCGCTATATTGCCATCTGCAAACCCCTGCACTATGGGACACTCATGGGCAGCAGAGCTTGTGTCCAAATGGCAGGAGCTGCCTGGGCCAGTGGTTTTCTCAATGCAGTGCTGCACACTGCGAACACATTTTCAATTCCACTCTGCCAAGGCAATGCTGTGGAGCAGTTCTTCTGTGAAATTCCCCAGCTCCTCAGGCTCTCCTGCTCTGACTCCTGCTTCAGGAAAGCTGGGGTTACTGCGGTTAGTTTTTGTGTAGCTTGTGAGTGCTTTGTGTTCATTGTGCTGTCCTACGTGCAGATCTTCAGGGTCGTGCTGAGGATCCCCTCCGAGCAGGGCTGGCACAAAGCCTTTTCCATGTGCCTCCCGCACCTGGCCGTGGTCTCCCTGTTCGTCATCACTGCAATGTTTGCCTACCTGAAGCCCCCCTCCATGTCCTCCCCAGCTCTGGAGCTGGTGGTGGCTGTTCTGTGCTCAGTGGTGCCTCCAACACTGAACCCGCTCATCTACAGCATGAGGAACAAAGAGATCAAAGAGGCACTGAGGAAATTGATTCAATGTGTAGTATTTTACCACTCATAGGCTGCCCTTCTCTCTTCATGAACGATTCCCAGTTTCTCTCAGGCTGGCTTATGCTTTCTTTGCTTGTTTATTATATCTGTGAAAATCATTTCTGTACACAGATATTTGTATTTATCACACTTCTCCAGAGGCATGAACCTGGTCTGCCTGACCAGAGGCCTTCTGTGCCTGGGTCAGAGCTGGCTGCTGTGACAGCATCTCTGTACTAAAAAGGGATCTTCCCAGTGCAGCGCCTGAAGGCTGGGCTCGTCTTACACTAGGAAGGGAGGTTGGAGAGCAGCAGGAGTTGCTGGAGGAGCCCCAGCACCAGGACACTTGTGCTGGCCTGGGGAGTGGGGCTGGTTAGGAGGCAGCTGAGGTGGCAGCTGTCATCCTAGAGACAAGAGCAGGGGGGCAAGAGAGTGACTGGCTTCCATTTCCTAGTGCCATTGGAGGTCTTAGGGCTGGTGGGGAGGCTGACACCCACTCTCTGCCACCCCAGGAGCTGCTGTGCCCATTCGAGGGGCTCAGGCTTGGTGTCAAGTATGCAGATACCTGCAGCATCCTCTGGTGGACACTGCTGTGGGGTGATTCCCAGACTGTCCTGCTCTGCTGGGATGGGCTAGGAGAGGCAATGGGAGGTGGGGAGAGCTGGGGAGGGGCCTGAAGTGGGCTGGAAAGTGCCTGGGGGTGGGAAATACCAGTCTTCAGATAACTTGTGTGAAGAGGCAGGGTGGGCAAACACACCAGTGTGCTTGGGTTGCAGAGCCAGACTTCATGGCGAAGGAGCTGAGACATAAAAAGTGCACAAGAGTCTGGTCTGTGCCCTCTGCCTGCTTCCTCTGCAGACCTTGTGGGGCACAACCAGAAGAGACTTTCAGATGTGGCTGAAGAATGTCTAGTGGTCCTCCCGCTGACGCCAGTCTCCCACTGACATCTTCCCATCGAAGGCGGGCTTCCATAGGGCATCTGAGCCCCTGCATCAGAGTTCAGTCCTAAGGAAAAGTGTCTTAGGAGCCATGTCATAGCTTGATGCTGTCTGGATACACCCAGTGCAATGCACTATTGCCTTCTGCCATCCTCCATGCAGATGCATGCCACACCAGGGCATCATTTCCTCGGTGCACAAGAAGTCTAGGTTGGGCTCCATGACTCTGTACTTGCTGTCCTGAGAAAATGATTCAGAAAAGGGCCATGGTCGGGATGGCTTTGCCACACTGTGATGGAGGCTGTGCTGTGCTGGAGTGGCTGGCAGTGCCCAAGGGCATGGGAGGGATTTGCTGGAAGTAGTTTGGGAAGTGGGTGTTGTGATCACCCAAGAAAACCCAGTTTGTCCAGCTGTGCGCATTGTTCCAAGGAGTGCAGAGGAGGGAAGACGTTTATGGTGGGTGGAGGGGTAGGGCTTGAGGTTTCAAAGTGCTGCTGAGTGCTTTAGTAGGTGATGAAAGAGACCTCATAATCAACAAAAGAGGGCAGAAGGGGGCCCACCCCAAGTGTGTGCACACAAGGACACAAGGACAAGGCAGGGCAGGAGCAATCCAGGAGGTTTCTGGAGTGCAGTGATGATAATACTGTGACACGGGTGATCACGGAGTCAACGAGGGCAGGCACTTTGCTGGACCTGATACTCACTGACAAGGAAGAACTGGTTGGGGTTTTCAAGACTGGGGGCAGCCTTGGCTGCAGTGACCATGAGATGGTGGAGTTCACGATCCTGAGAGAAGGGAGGAGGGCAAAAAGCAGGATCACAACCCTGGGCTTCAGGAGAGCAGACTTCAGCCTCTTCAGGGACCTGCTTGGAAGAATCCCGTGAGATACAGTCCTGGAGAGAAGGGGGGAGGTCCAAGAGAGCTGGCTGATTTTCAAGGATCACCTCCTCCAAGCTCAAGAATGGTCCATCCTGATAATCAAGAAACAAAGCAAAGGTGTCAGGAGGCCTGCATGGATGAACATGGAACTCCTGACTGAACTCAAGCATGAAAAGGAAGCATACAAGAGGCAGAAACAGGGACAGTTGACCAGGCAGGAATATAGAGTTGCTGTCCAAGCATGCAGGAAGCCAAAACCCACCTGCAGCTGACTCTGGTGGGGGACATGAAAGGCAACAAGAAGGTCTTTTGCAGGTATATCATCAGCAAAAAGAAGACTAGGGAATATGTGGTCCCAGTGCGGAATAGGGCAGGGGACATGGTAACAAAGGACATGGAAAAGGCAAAGGTTTACAGTGCCTGCTTTGTCTCAGTCTTTCCTGATGAGACATGGCTTCAGGAATCTCAGGCCCCTGAGACCCATGGGAATATGAGAGGTGAAGATTTACCCTTGGTGGAGGAGGCTCAGATTAGGGAAGATTTGAACAAACTGGACATACACAACATCCACTGCTCTCCCCTCCTCCACCCAGCCAGTCTTTCCATCACAGAGGGCTATCAGGTTGGTTAAGCATAATTTCCCCCTGGTGAGTGCAGGCTGACTACTCCTGATCACCTTCTTATCCTTCATATACTTGGAAATGGCTCCCAGGACGAGCTGCTCTATCACCTTCCCAGGGATTGAGGTGACGCTGACTGGCCTGCAGTTCCCTGGGTCCTCTCTCTTGACCTTTTTGAACACTGGAGTGACATCTGCTTTCTTCCCGTCCTCAAGCACCTCTCCTGGTTGCCATGATCTGTCAGAGATAATTGAGAGTGGTTAGGGTAACTCAGAGTCTGAGTGCCTTTCTTACTGGGATCATAAGAAACACTACCCTGGTGCCCTGCACTGGTATGGAACAGGCTCTCCCTCCTGATCATTGCAACAGCTGCCAGGAGCCCAAGAGGCACCCTGGGATGGGAGGTGCAGGGTGAGCAGCGCCAGCCCCAGTGCTCCCCCAGCAGCCCCTCTGAAGCCAGAGCAGCCCCCCATAGTTGTGGTAGGGACTCGCTGTTGGTCACGGGGTGTCTAGGATGTGCCTGGAGCTGAAACCACAGGCACCGCTCTTTAGAGTGCCCATAGATGAAATGCAGAGTCCAGGTGCGCAAGGGCGGCAGCTCACCAGAGCATTCCCTTCTACTTCATAGTCTTCAGGACTGCTTTCCAGTGAGTGATTCCCTACCTGGGGTTTGTGGGAGGAGCTGTTGGAGACCTCCTCACTTCCCCTCAGTCCTGCTCTGCTCTGTTGTCAGCCCACGGGCACTGCCACAGTCCCTCTGGGCTGGGTAAAGGTGAGTCTCCATGTGCCCTCCTCTGACCCCAGGTAGGAATAAGCAGTGCCTGTCTCTGCTTAGTCCAAAGCAGGTGCTCAGAGCAGGCTGTGGGAACAGAAGGAGAAGGTGCAATAGGCACAAGGGCACAAGCAGCAGCAAGGGGCATTTCAGCTGGGTATTAGGGAAAAAACTGTCAGCATCAGAGTGGAGCAGTAGTGGTACAGGGGCCCAGAGATTTTCAGAACTTGTCTGGACAAAGTACTGACCAAGATGCTCTAACTGGGAAGTTAGCCATGCTCAGAGCAGAGGGTGTGGATATAGACCTCCAGATATCCCTCCTGACCCAGATCCTCTAGGATGGGGAAGAGGTCCCAGGGCATGGTAGCACACTCCCATGGGGATGAGACCTTTCTAGAAGTTTGCCACTGGTAGATGAGGAGGTCTCTGTCACTCCCTAGTCTCTGAGAGGTGGGACTCAACCACATGCTGGTCCCCACGCCAGCCCTCAGGGAGTGCCTTTTGTGAGGAGTGAAGGTGCCCTGAAGACCATCCTCAGCTCTGAGCAGCTGGGAGTGGTGAAGCCACAATGCTCAGTCTGCAACAGCAGCAAAGGGGCAGAGCAGCAAGAATGGGTACAGGGAGGGGAAACGGGAGAGATGTGGCTCTCAATCAAGAGGCAAGTACAGCAGCCAGTGGAAAAGCTCTTCCATTTCCCACCTGCATCATTTGGCTGTGCATTTGAGCCTTCCCCAGACACAGTCCCAATAACCACTAGCCAGCCCTGACCTTCTGGACCCTGGCATTCACAGTTCCCCATTACTACTGTGCTGCCACCATGGATGGTCTTGGCGGTAGACTTCTCCCAGATGTGGCTGCAGACTTTCACCAGCTGCTCCTGGAATTCAGGCTCGATCTCACTGTTATGAAGCTCTTGCAAGGGTGGCAGGTCCCTCTTGCTGGTTGGCTGGTCAAAAACAAAGCACTTCCGGTCTGGGGAGATCTGGTGGAGGCATTCCCGGGAATGGTTATAGAGATGGGTTTCCTGGCTGCTACCTGCGGAGGTAGGCCAGGGAGCAAGCTCACAGGGCTTGGGCTTTTGTTGCCTTATGCTGAAATGCAGCTGTCCAGAGCTGGACACATCCTGCCCTTCCGGCAGCACAGCACTGGGAACAGCACCATTCCCCTACCAGGCTTTAACTTCAGCACATTCTCCAGGTACGCGTCCTCAGAGATTTCCTCCCCATCCACCTTCAGGTGCAATGTGAAGTCCCGCACGGCCCAGACAAAGGTCAGGAAGAACTAGGAAACTTTATCTGAATCCTCCAGTTCATCTCCACTCTCCCGAGGTGTTGCTTTCACCTTTACATCCTCCGTCAGCTTTGTCACATAGCTGGGGAGCTGGCTAAGGAGACAGAGACGCTGGATCCTCATGCAGGAAGGGGCTAACCCTAACTCTAACCCCACCCTCCCCAGCTATCGGCATTTGATGGGGAAAAGACCAATGTCTTGCTGGTCGATGGTGCCCTTGCTGTTATAGACCAGAGTGCGGGACAGCAGTACGGCTAGCACAAAGATCCATGCGTCATTCTTGGTGTTTCCCAGGAACAAACAGCCTTGGCTCATACCAAGAAACTCTGTGCAAGGCCCCCTAAGAGTGAGCAAAGCCCCAAATCCCCAGGCCCTGAATGCCTAACCATGGGCCATGGCAGGGTCAGCTTTTTGGAGAGACCCCCACACACAACATCACCATGTCTTCCTATAGCCGCTTTGTCTTCAACTCTTAACTCTGAGAGTCCCACAGGCTTCTGATTATTAAAGGACTCCCTGAGCTCCCCATTCCTGGTCTGCTGAAGTTTACCAGCAAGTGCTGAGGAATTTGGCAGCTTGTCAACCTCACGAGCCTTCTCCTAGCTCCTCTGGCTGTCAGCACCACAGAGACAGCTCCAGTTCAAAAGCCTGGAGCTCCCTGCCAGCCACTGGATCTCAAAAGGCCCACCAGCCTGATGGCTGCTGAGTAATCAAAGATCCAGAATGAGAGGGAGAGTGGCTGTGAAGAGGCGGTGTCCCACAAACCATCATGGGCCCAGCCACAGACTGGCTCCAGTCCCCTGCAGACAGCCAGCATCCCAGGCAGAATGAGGGCTCTGACAGGTGAAGGCAGAGGTGAAGGATGCCAGACAGGAGGACTTCATTAGCCAGAAGACTTTATCCAGTTAGCGCTACACTGGCCTCCTTCCCCACAGCCTCTGTCTCTTCCTGGCACACCAGTGCAGGCAAGGAGAACACCTTGAGTCCTGCCACATGCCTGGGCCCTTGAGAGCTTCCACAAAGTTCTCTGTAGGCACAAAAGGAAGCCTCTGCTTCTCCCACACCTTCTCCGCATCACCCCGCCCTTCAGTGTCCAGGAGCACCAGCGTGTGTCCAGGCTGACAGGGCTGAGGCACACACCACAGCCAGATACCTTTGGTATGGGCCTGCATGGGGAAGGCCAGGGAGAAACCTGTGGAGGGGATGCAAGGGGCTCAGCAGTGTCAGCTACAGAGCAGGAAAATGGAGGCATCTTTGCTGCCCAGGGCCGGGACCTGTGTGGCTCCCCACCTCTCTCATCCATCCTCTCACAACCCAGCCTGTTCATGAGGTGGGACTTGCCACTGCAGTACAGCCCTGTGATGGCCACCACCACCACAACGGGCTGTGCAAACTATGACAGCACCTGCAGGGTCTTCTGCTGCCCCACCAGCCCCTGCCTCTGTGTGCTCTCAATCAGGCACCTGGGCACTTCTATGGAGGTTTCAGATGCCATTGCTCATGGCAAACACAGCTTGCAGAGGGGACAGTGAAACAGGTATTTGAGGCCTTCAGAAAATCACCATAGTTTGTTATCTCCATCTTTAGAAGTGAAAAGAAAAGAAAAAGCATTTTAAGATCTTCATGGACTATAAAGGGAGCAAAAGATGTTAAGTCAGAGGCAGAGTCCAGCTGTGCAGTTGTAGCAGGTCAAACGAAGCCATGATACCTATTCCATGTATTATCCTTGGGAATTACAAAACCATGTGTCAAACTCCTTGGCAAATTCCCCATTAAAACTGTTAGTCTTCCTGAGAATGATGTGCTATAACCTTGCATATTTCCAGAAATGGCTTTTGATTCTACAGCTTCCTCCTGCTTATGAGAGCTGGCTGTACAAATAATCAGTAATCAGTTCAACTCCCCACAACATCATTAGTTTTCTGTGTGCCTGAAACGCTATGCCTTGATGTTTTCTGCACTGAAGTCCCATAAGGTTCAGAGGCTTGATCCCAAGAGGAGTTATCAGAGAGATGGAAATTTTCCTTTGTTGGAAAGAAATGTGATTGCTTCCGTGACAGGGAGGACTATATAAAGGTTTCCTGACACCACTGAACAGTCCGAATTAGTCCTCTTTGAAAGTGGTGTACTATATGTGATCTACTCTAATACTTCTATAATACTTCAGCTTTGGAAAGATACCGTATATTCAGCTAGGATTTGGAATGAAGAAAACTTATTAGAAAAACTTCTTTGAATAAAAGAAAGGAAAACAGGATTTCAGAATGATCTTCACTTAAAAACTAGGTAACCAACTTCTGTTGCCTCCCTCCCTCCTTCTCTCCCTTCCTACCTCACTCCCTTCCTTCCTTCCTCCCATTTTCTTTTCTCGCTGTCCTCAAACACACCATTCCTTTCAGTGAGCTGGTACACAGGTGGCAGCTCTGGCATCAGTACTGGCCATCTAGGTTACAACAGTTTCTAGTATTGGTTGCAAGAGCTGGGGTGGAAAATCAAGGGATTCTTTTGTGTCCCTTTCCGGACTCAGTGTCTGATCTCTTCCATTCATGAGGCAGCATCAGCTGCTGCTGCACCTTATGGAAGAGGACTCTGGGGAACAGAAATAGCAGCTCAGGACAGAAGGATAGCAAGCTACTGCTGAGTTCTTCTCTCTTTCCCTGCAGAGATGGATAACCAGACAGAGGTGAGCAAGTTCATCCTGCTTGGCCTGTCCAGCCCTCAAGGGCTTCAGCAGTTCCTGTTCATGCTCTTCTCCCTGCTCTACCTGTCCAGCCTGCTGGGGAATGTGGCAATTGTGACTGTGGTGATATGTGAACCTCGGCTACGCATCCCCATGTACTATTTCCTCTGCAACCTCTCCTGCCTGGATATTTTCTACTGCACCGTTACCATCCCCAAGATGCTGGCTGGGTTCCTCTGGGGGCACCAGGGTATTTCTTACACTGGCTGCCTAAGCCAGCTCCACTTCTTCCACTTCCTGGGCAGCAGCGAAGCTTTGCTGCTGGCTGTCATGGCCTATGACCGCTTTGTGGCCATCTGCCACCCGCTGCGCTACAGCCTGATCATGAGCCCACGGGCCTGCCTGCTGCTGGCTGCAGCCGCTTGGGTTACAGGCTTCCTTCATGCTCTGATGCACACAGTCATGACCTCCCGGCTCCATTTCTGTGGCCCCAGCCACATCCACCACTTCTTCTGTGACATCAAGCCCCTGGTGAGACTAGCCTGCAATAGCAACCAGCTCAACCTGCACCTGCTCAGCATCATCACGGGGAATATAGCGATAGGCCCCTTTGTCTTCACACTCTTTTCTTACCTGTACATCTTTTCCTTCCTCCGACTGAAAGTCCAGTCGAGGGAGGGGAGGAGGAAATCCTTCTCCACTTGCATCTCCCATCTCACAGTAGTGGCCTTATTCTATGTCCCTGTTATTTTTAACTATGTGCCACCTTCCTCAGGGAGTTCACCCAGGCGGGACATGATAGCCACACTTATGTATAATGTTGTCACCTCCGTCCTCAACCCTTTGATCTACACCCTGAGGAATGCGGAGGTGAAACATGCCCTAAAGAGAAGACTTTTCTCCAGACAGTTACTAGTGCAGAAAATGTTCTGCCTTGCAGCTTGTGTGGGGTAGTAGGCAACGGACAATGCAATCAGAGGAGCTTTTGGCTCAAGAATGTCTTGTGCAGAAATCTGCTTTTCACTGCCAACAGCCTGGGTCCCTTCAGAAAAATCCTACATATTGCATATGGCCCTGTGTCTCCTGTCTTGGGCAATATCAGTGCATAAAGAGTGCATGTTGGTGGAACAGCCACTCCCATTCCTCCAAGTGGAGAAGAGAAGCAGCTCCAGAGAGTGATACTTCAATAAAAACACCTTTTTTAGAGTGATTTGCCCTCAAACGTCACTTGATCTTCTTTCTTTCTTTCTTTCTTTCGGCAGCTGAATCCCACCCCAAGTCAGAGCTGTCAAGAGAAGTCAGGACATGATTCATCTTAGCCTAAAGCCGATAGACAAGGAGGGATTCAGTTGGTTTTGTGGGATCCAGTTGGCCATGTGCAGACATGTATGTCATGCCACTTGAAATACTCTGTGTACCTCAGCTGGTGTCTCTCTGCTGCTCCAGAAAGGCACAGGTCCTGCGCCAAATCTACCAGCCCTGTATGGCTGTCAGCTATCTTAGGGTATCTGAGATGGTGCTAGACACCTATGTTTGGGCAACTGAATCCCACCCCCATTGCCTAGATTCACAGTGGTTAAAACTGCTGTTCAGGCACTTGTCTCACAGGGAGGAAGGTACATTTGGAACCCCAAATGTAGGTGTCCTAATCTCAGATTGAATCTCACCCTTAATCTCAAAATGAGTGGGAATGGTGGATTCCAGTTGAAGAAAGCTTCCAGAACTGATCCTTAGGGCTTAAAGGTAAGGTGACCTTGGGTGATGGGGATTAAGAGTAGCAGCTGGAGAGGTCTTTTGATTCTTATCTGTCCTACAGGTTTTTTCCACATATTCATAAACTTCACCAACATGCCAGGTGTGTTTCACACAATATCTACTTGCTCAACACATTCCATGTTGAGACTCCTACCATAAGCCTTAAAAAGGCTGCCTCTAGTATTGTTGTTTTTATCATTTTTAACAGTGTTATAGAATGATGATGATGATGATGATGATGGTAAATATTTCTATTAGGGCCTCAAGTAATCCCTCAATGCAAAATTTTCATGCCATGTGCTTGAAGGTGTCAAAAGAGATTCTTCCTCTCCTAAACAATGCTCCAGACCAGATACTGTCAGAGACAGTGTCCCAAGGGTCCTGATCTCCTGTTCCCATAGGACCACTCTTTGAGTCTGAGATCTTGTAAGAGTTTTTAGGTCTTTAAGAGTTAATATTTGTTTCTAACTGGCCAAAGACAATGTGAGTGCTCCCTTGCAACCCACCATTCTGCATGCATGCTGTATCCTTCAGCAGGGACAATGACTTGAGCCAGATCACCTGTGAAATCCCCTTACTGTCTTGCTCCAGTTCATCCTTCTGTGAAAACAGGCTTCTTGGGTTTGTTTTTAAACATGGACTCTTTTATATGCATAATAATGCTCCATGTTAAGCTCGTCACTGTGGTTCTAAGACTACCTTCTGTAGGAGGGTGGTGTGATTTATATTTTTGTGCCTTGCTGCTGCCTCCTTCCTTGTTTACACTACTATATATACCTCTACCTATACATACCTGTACCTATACCTAGCCACTAACTTCATAGTAGCTCTTTGTTTGGTTGCTTTTTACTGTGCGGTGTCTGCATTGATTAATGCAGTCATCTACAACAGGAGCAAAATGAGATCCCATGCTTTCTTAGGAAGTTGATTGCAAGGGGTGGGGCAAGGTCAACAAGAAGCAGCTTCCAGTTTTCTCCCAGTTGCCACTGTTTTCTTATTGTGCAACCTTAGCCAGTGCCTGTTTTTCCTAAGAATGCATTTTATGGAGAAGCAGATTACACTGTGCCCAGAGCTGCACAGTAACTCCTCTGCATATCGTTTCTGTGGCTTGTTAACACTTGCAGAACATATGGGCCAAACACTGGACTAAACTGTGAGTTTATGTGTTGGAAGGCTAGTCACCACAAATACAAAGAACAGATGATCACTGATGGCAGGGGAATGCCAGGAGCTTAATCAGTGCAAAGGAGCACATGGACTTGGCTATTCCTAGGGCAGCGATTATGTCCCTGGGGCCTTGGAGGGGGTGTACGTTCCCAGATGAGGCTACTCGAGTGGCTCTGCTTGACAACCTTGTGGACTGGAGGGGTTATTGCCTAAAGGGGACTGGGGAGAAAGAAGCATGAGAGAAAAGAGTTTAAAATGGACTGGCCGAGTGTGAACAGGGCAGCACGTTTGTCTAGCCATGTGCAGCACCTGATCAATCCTACCTAGCTAAGTGAGTGAAAAAACCATCAGAGTAGTGTCCCACCTCTTCTCCTCTCATGTCCTTTCAGAGAGGTCCATTCAGACCTCTTATGTCTCTTCTCAGTGCCAGACCAGAGTCAATCTCAATAGGGTCTTCTTTCCCCACTGCTTGCACCAAGCCCATTCCCTTGGCTGTGGTTTCGCTGGATGGTAGATAGGGACAGGGAGAATCTTGTTGATCCATTCATGAGTGGCACTAATTGGGTGATGTGGCATGTGGCTATTTATTAAACACGTATGAACACCTTATGTAAACACCTAGCTAGGTCCCTTTTCCAGGTTAAAGTGATCCAGCCAACCTAGAGTTAGCTGGTGGTGATGACATGATCATGAGAAAGATTGCCCAGTCAAGTATTTGTCCATTTATTGGGGTAAGCTGGCCCTCTGACAATTTATCCTCTGAATATGTGAACAATGTCCAGGACTGAAGTTTCTCCTGCAACTCTGGTCTTGATAGTCCAACCCAAGGGTTGTTCCAAAGACTCTGATATTTCTCAGAGTTGCCAGGTTGTATCGTATTGAGATTTGAACCACACAGTGTCCACAGATGACAACTGTTGATCATATGCATAGCCTTAGCAGTTTTTATAAAGAAGCCATGACACTTCTCACCTTTCCTGGGAACCACCCCCTTGCTCCCCTCCAGGCACATCACTGCTCCCCAGAAAGCCCTTCCCCAGATGAGGGTGTCCATGCTGGCCTGGCCAGCTGCTCCAGGTCCCCCTCCCCTGTGCTCCCTGCAGGGCTCCGTGCAGGCACTGCTGCTCAGCAGAGAGCCAATGGTGGTGCCACAGGGCCGTGAGGCGACTCCACTGTGCCCATTCTCGTGAGAGCAGGAAGCAGACCCAAGAGGATGGTTCTCATGCCACTGGCAGTCCCCGCCTCCCATTTTATGTGGCTGTGGAGGGTGCTCGGAGGGCCCAGGCAGCATTTCCGAGGGCACAAGATATGTTATGAGGCTGCACTGGAGCCAGCCTATGGCATGTCAAAGAGAGTACAAGGATGGCTCTCCAGTCTCTCTTCCCTGAGCCTGCTGGGTCTCCACGGCCTCTCCTGGGATTGCGGAGCCCTCCTTTACCTATGCATTTCCTGATTTTGCTCTTTACCGCTTGGTGACTCCACCTTGGATGGTCTCCTGTGTTTTACGGCTCCACTCACTGCCCACCCCCACTGTATGATGTTCCCAAAAACGCTCTGAGCTCCGCTGGCAGCTTATTGCCTCTCCAGGAAGATGCTCAGCCATCACCCACCCAAACAAATGTGTCACAGCCTCAGGAAGGTTACTCTGGGATCCTTAACCATCTCCACTGACACAGGGCCCCAAAAGCGAACCCTGAATCTAAACCTGGTTCCCTAACAGCTTACAATGGGACACTGAACACATCAACCTGAGCCCGTGGAGAATGAAACCAAAGCAACGGGCCCTTTAGGGATACCATTCCATCACCACTTTCATGACCCCAATTTTGGAAGAAGAGCCAAGTGTACAGGAAATGGCTTTACATTGGGTAGGTGCTACTAGGGAGGACAGCTGTGTCTGAGAAAACGGAGCCTTCATGTCCTCACAGGTTGCATTCTTGCGTTGGGCAGTCAAGTGCTGAAAAAGAAGAGACCTCCTGGTAGAAAAAGAAGCACTGTTCCTCCAACCTGCCTCTGCCTCTGCCACCCCAGCCACCTGCGGACCTCCTGCCATGCCCTTCATTTTCCCAGGGGCTCCTCACAGTGCCCGCCTCCTGCTCCTCACCAATCACATTGCTGCAGCACAAGTGACCTCACAATCTACAGCGCAGCCCTCACACCTTCACCGCCACCTGCCTCTTGCCTGCCTCTGCCCTCTCCCCTCAGCTCCACGCCCCTGCACTCCAACACCCCACCTGCCCTGCTCTTCTTCTGCCTCCCAGGCCCCCAACCCCTTCCAGCTGGGCTTACAAGAAGGCTGGGTGCTTAGGGGCTGCGCCAGAGCAAGTTTGGCCTTAGGCTTCAGGCATGCGTGCAGGCTTTGGGCTTTGTGCTTAGTGGGGTCAGGCAAAGCTTTTGGCTGCTGGCTCAGTGTAGGGCTTGGCCTTGGTGCTCAGGGTTTGCGGTAGGGGCTAGAGCTTTGGCAGAGGGCTGTGGGTTGGAGTGGGGGTGAGGGCTGCAGCCCGGTCCAGGACTTGAAGGAATGCAATAAGGGCTTGGGATTAGCTTCAGGCAAAGGGGCAGAATTTGGGAAAGGGGGCAGAGACTGTGGCTTCAGTGTAGACTTTTGGGTTTGGCCTTGGCAAATTGAGAAGGGCAAGGAGGCAAGGCAGAAGGGTAGGGCCTCACCACTAAGCTGAAGCCCTACCCTTCCGCCTTCCCTCCTTCCCGTCCTCTACTCGTTAGAGGTCAAACCCAAACCGCTACGCTGCAGCCTGAATCCTTACACCCTACCTTCACTCTTGCCCTGTGTCTGAAGCTAAAGCCTAGCCCTCGTCGCTTGCCTTCAAGTGCTAGAGCACGCTCTAGGTCTCAGCCCCACACAAACACACACCTCATCCCACAAGACTGTCCCATTCCCAAAACCCTCAGCAGAAACACGAAGGCCAGCACTCAGCCATCACCCAAAAGCTTTCCCAAAGCCCAGCAACTGCAAAGCACAACCTCCCCACTGATGCCTGAGGCCTAAGCCCTATGCTGCTCCCGCAAAGACCCTAACCCTGCAGGCGTCTGGTAAGCCTAGTGCCAAGGCATTTGGGGCCTGGCAGGCAGAGGCCGAGGCCTGGCAGGGATGGTGTTTGGTCTTGGAGTGCAAGCGCCTGGAGCTGAGAGCAGAGGGCAGAGGCAGGTGAGGGGGAGCTGCAAGTGCAGGGGTGAGGGCTGGGTTCTTGGCTGCGAGGTCACTTGTGGTGCAGGAAGGCGATTGGTGGGGAGCAGGAGGCTGGCATTGTGAGGTGGTGCCGGGAAGGGCAGGGTCATGGCAGGAGGGCAGAGAGGTTGGGGAACATCAGAGGCAGGGGCAGGTTTTGGGGGAGAGCGCTTGGGTGCTGATGAGGAGGTGCTGTGTGTGCGCTTAGGTGAGCAGCCCAAAGCTGGAGGCCGGCGTGGGAGCACATGAAGGGCCCGGAGCTCTTGGCCAAGAGACAGCAGCTGTGTTGGGGAGGTCAGGAGGCTTCAGGTATTGGGGATGCCACTGGCACAGGGCCTGCGAGAGCTGCTCTGGCAGGGCCAGACCTGAAGCCTCACCACTAAGCTGAAGCCCTACCCTTCCGCATTAGCTCCTTCCCCTCCTCTAGTCGCTACGTGTAGGGGCAGACAGCGAGGGATCAGGGAAGACAGAGTTAAGGAGCCAAAGGCCATGGGCTGAACAGATAGCAGTATAGGAACATAGGGAGTAACCGCACAGAATGAGGGAGTGATGATGGGAACATGACCTTCGGGCAGGTATAATGTGGTGCTTGCAAGGACAATAGAAAGTACCTTAAATCACTGTGGGAAAGTATCTGTCCGGGCTAGAGCTTATATAAAGGGCTTGCTTGCTTGAATAAAGTTGATTCTGATCCAGCACATCGGAGTTCGTGAATCAGAGCGCCACAAATGGCTCCCAAAAAGGGACCGAAGACTGACTTTGTCCAGGGCTGTAGAGGCAGCGGTTAGCTGAACCGGTGGCGGAACCCGGCTGAACAAAGCTGCTGAAAGGAAGCAGAAGGGGAGCCGCTGAAAGGAAGCGGCATTGCGTGCAACAGGTTACCTACCGCTGGATGGAGGTAAACGGCCAGGAACACATGGGAGCCACGGGAAATGGAATCTACCCGCAAGATAGGTCCGTGCTAAACGTAATGCAAAAGACTTTGAAACAGCACGGCAGAGAGATGCCCCCTCAAGATCTCAAAATGCTATTAGTGTGGGCACGCTCGAACTGTCCTGAGGTGAATTCCAGTATGATTTATAGCCTCGGTACGTGGGACTCAATCGTAGTTAAGCTGTGGGATGCAGCAACAAGAACCGATAAGACGGCAGCAGGACTTTTAGCTCCGTGGCGTACCATGCTTGAGACCCTGAAAGAGCATAGCAAGAAGAAAACACAGGGACCGGAGGCACCCGCAGCCCCCACAGCACCTCCATCAAGCGACACGGTGGTGGGGGCGGTGGGTGGACGGGACTCCCCAGGAAACAACCCAGACAATCCATTTGACCCAGAGCCATGTCTAGAGTCACTGTGACTGGTGTGAGTGTGAACAGTACTGTGTGTGAGAGTGCGTATAGCCTGGGAACCGACCGGGGCGCCCATTGGCTGATGAAGCCGCCCGCTGTGAAGGGACAGCAGTCCTAGCAGTTAAAGACTCGGGTGGTGTGAGTGCGGTTCCCAGAGAGTGAGAGAAAGAGAGTGTGTGATCCCACCAGCCACAGGGGCTGGTGTTACTGGTAAGGAAGTGCGCTGCCTGACTTGCTTGAGATGCACTTTTCAGAAACTCAATACGGGAAATAATTTTGGCATAGAAAAGGGGACGCCCTTAGCCGAAATTTTGGAAAACCGGAGTAAGATTGATGGGACCCTAGGCAACCACTGTCGGGGCCTCTCATCGCCAAATGATCATCTGGCGCCATCGGGTCAGTTCGCCTGGGATCTTTGGCACCGAGAGGCACTGAGAAGGTGAGTCTTAAATTCCCGCCTAAATTCTAAATTCTGGTCTGGTAACAGTGCACTGTAAGGGGTAGGCAGGCTGGCCACCGTAAGGCGTACCAGGGGATGGGTGCGAGTCCCATCCCCAGGGTTTGAGTGGGTTTTAAGTCCCAGCTCGGTCCGGCCAGAAAGGGGAGTGCGCAGCCTGATCAGCATAAGGTGCACTGCAAGACTGTAAAACCCTCGCACAAATACTGCTAACAGCCACTCAATTCATGATATGGACTAGGCAGTGGCGACGACTCACAGAGACTTTGGGACTTGGACTGTAAATTATTGAACTGCAGCTGTCTAGAGGTAGCTGCTTAGCACAACTTCTATAAAACTTGCTTAGCATGTGTAGCTGAAATTGCTGGAGCCTTAGGCTGCACTCCTAGTTCAGTGAGAAAGGAGCCTGGAGCTGGTGGAGGCTGGAAAGATAAGGGAGTTACAAGCAGTCTGCATTCCTGCACTTCACATTCTGAAAGGGAGGATGTCAAGGCTTTGAAATAAAGCCTGCTTGGGCGCCAGGACCCTGGGAAGCAAAGCCTCCTCTCACTGCCGGAACAGTGTTAATTAGGGGGGTCTGGACTATCTGCCCCATCATCTGGAGAAAATGCGAGGCGACGGCGGCTTTGGTTCTACAGGGCCAGCCCAGGTCCTGTGGTCCCAGAGGGTCTCTGTGAGACGCCCCTGTTATCATTGTACCCTCAAACACTCCACCTTGCAGCAGGAAATGCAGCTGGAGGGAATCATGGACACCGGCACTGATGTTACCATTATTTCAGTGACCGTGTGGCCCCCCTCATGGCCGATGACCAAAACAGCGGCCGCGGTCACGGGCATCGGGGGGGCCACTTTCCCGGCGCAGAGCCAACATAATATCTTGCTCACGGGACCAGAGGGCCGGGTGGCGACGGAAAAGCTTTTTATCCTTCCTAGCCCAGTCACTCTCTGGGGCAGGGACTGCCTAGCGCAGTGGGGCCTCCAATTACACTCGGATTTCACACGGGGGCTGCTGACGTGCAGCTTATCTGGCTGACTCACGACCCGGTTTGGGTTGATCACTGGCCCCTATCTAGGGAAAAGCTGCATCATTTACAGAGCCTAGTGAACGAACAGGTAGCTGCAGGCCATGCTGTCCCCTCCACTAGTCCGTGGAACTCACCTGTTTTTGTCATTCAGAAAAGGAGTGGGAAATGGTGTCTGTTGCACGACTTGCACCGAATAAACGCAGTAATCGAAGATAAGGGATCCCTACAACCAGGACTCCCGTCCCCTACAATGATCCCACAAAAATGGGCATTAACAGTAATAGACCTCAAAGACTGTTTTTTTACGATCCCCTTGCACCCGCAGGATGCTCCCAGGTTTGCTTTCTCCGTTCCCTCTCTTAATGTCGCAGAGCCTCATCGCCGATACCATTGGACTGTGTTGCCACAGGGAATGAAAAATAGCCCCACTATCTGCCAAGCTTTCGTGGCAAAAGCACTGACGCCCGTCCGGCAGCAGCATCCGCAGGCAATCATATATCACTATATGGATGACATCCTTGTGGCAGCCCCCACAATAGACTCTATGAAGGTGGTATTGGAAGCCGTCACGCATCAAGTGACTGGCTGGACTTGTTGTAGCACCGGAAAAGGTGCAAGAGATGCCACCTTGGAGGTATTTAGGGTGGTGCATCACTGAGCAGACTATTATGCCACAAGAGCTAAAATTGTGCGTTAAGATAGAGAACTTGCACAATCTGCAACAGCTACTAGGATCCCTCAATTGGCTCCGTCCTGTGATAGACCTGACCAGCGAGGAGCTTCACCCGCTTCTCACTTTGCTGAAGGGAGATCCCGCTTTAACTTCCAAAAGAACCCTCTCCACCGATGCAGAAAGGGCACTACAGGCTGTTGCGGAGCGTCTTGCTGCTCGGAAAGCCCACCGGAGGCTGGAAGGTGTTCCGTTTGGTCTGATCATTTTTAATTCTACATACCAACCTTTTGCACTCCTAGCCCAGTGGGATCCCAGTCAGCAAGATCCCTTAGTGATCATTGAATGGCTGTTTTTACCACATCAGTTCTCAAAAACGGCCACTTTGCAACCTGAGTTGATCAGTATGCTGATTCAAAAAGGCGTGGATAGAATGATGCTCTTGGATGGCCAGGATCCTAGAGACATTTTATCTACCCGTGGACCTCAAGCAACTAGAGCGGCTTTTGAAATAGTCATTGTCATTCCAAATTGCCACAGAGGGTTTTGCAGGTCAATTTAGGATCCATCTACCGAAGCACCCGCTTTTTCAAACGCTACCGAGTCTTCCTGTATTTAAAGGCTCGAAACTAAGCCCCACCCCTCTGCAGGCACCGACAGTCTTCACGGATGGCTCTGGCTGCACAGGGAGACCTGTCATTGTTTGGCGATCAGAGGTTAACGGCCCTTGGCAGCAAGATGTCCAGGTGGTCCAGGAGTCTCCCCAAATTATAGAATTAGCGACAGTCGTCCACGCCTTTCGCCGATGGACAGCAGATCTCAATATAGTCACAGACTCTGCCTATGTGGCAGGGCTCGTTAGTCGCTTGGAGTCTGCATACCTGAAGGAAGTCTCCAACCCTCAGTTATTTGCACTTATGAAGGAATTGTTGTTCCTGTTGAACGGGCGATCAGGCAAGTACTTTGTCATGCATGTGCGCTCGCATACAAATATCCCAGGCTCGATAACAGAGGGCAACAACCAAGCAGATATGGTGGCTGGCCCTGTAGTAGTCCCGAACAAATTTAAGCAAGCCCGCCTATCACATGGGTTCTTTCACCAGAATGCCAGAGCACTGGCTCGGCAGTTCTCTCTGTCCAGAGAGCAGGCACAAAGCATCATTGCCTCATGCCTGGATTGCCAGCAGCTCATGCCAGCCCCTCCTGTAGGTGTCAACCCTAGGGGTCTAACGGCACTGGAACTGTGGCAAACAGATGTCACTCATGTACCGGAGTTTGGCAAGCTGAAATATGTGCACGTATCTGTGGACACTTTCTCAGCGTGCATTTTTGCCTCCTGCCATATGGGCGAAAAGGCCAGAGATGTCATTCGACACTTTATAACTGCCTTTTCGGGGTTGGGCGTCCCCCGGCGGGTTAAGACTAATAACGGGCCAGGCTATACCGCTCACAAAAGTGCACAATTCCTTAGTGCATGGGGAATCTCTCATGTTACAGGTATTCCCCACTCACCTACTGGCCAAGCTATTGTCGAGCGTGCGCACACAACCCTTAAGGAAATGCTACAGAAACAAAAAGGGGGAATGGCTCTCGGTACCCCCTCAGAGCGATTAGCAAAGGCGCTATACATGCTCAACTTCTCGAATCGATGGACAGAAGGGGAACCAGCAATGTTGAAACACTTTAACTCCCTCTCAGAAGGCTTACGCCCTGTGCCCCAGCAGGAGAAGGCACAGGTTTTGTTTAAGAAATTAGCAATTAATCAGCGGGAGGGACCATACCCATTAATAACCTGGGGTCGAGTGTATGCTTGTGTTTCCACAGGTACGGGACCAAGATGGATACCAGCAAGGTGGGTCCGTCCATCACTATGACCATCATTGCCGTCCTGGTGGGAGTAATGGCAGTGAGCGGATTTTGGATCCCACCTGTGCCTGAACAGAACATCTGGGTAACCCTGGCAAACAAAGCAGGTCAGGACACTCTGTGCCTCTCGATGTCCATGCCAGGAAACCCCTTCAGTACGTGCCTGGTGGGAGTCCCGACGAACGGATGGCTGAGCACAACCCAAACCAGATTCATCTGTGCGGGACCCTCAGGCACCGGCAGCAACGGCAGCTGTGGTCCCAAACTGGTTGACAATTGGGATGGGTGGGCCAGGTACCTGCCCCCCCTTGCAAATGAACCGCAGGAGATTGAACTCTTGGGCTCGACCATAATGGATGTTTGCTTCTTTTTCAATTACAGCGGCCGAAATCAATCCTTTGCACAAAATGTTAACTCCTCGCTGGCAATCTATAAGAATGCGACAATCTGGTGCAACTATACTAGCCTTAATGTGTCTGTATCCACAAATAAGCCCACACAGCTTCCCCCGGGGGTCTTCTTTATCTGTGGAGACTGAGCCTGGGGAGGGATCCCCTCACACATAAGGGGAGGGCCATGCAGTTTGGGACGGCTTACACTGCTGACCCCAAATTTAACAATAATCATGAATTACACAAAATACCACCGTCGCTCACAACGGACGACTCACGCCTTTGACCAAAATTGCAATAGTGAGGTTGAATTTTGGAGCGCCAGTGGACGCATTCTGGCCTCTATGCTTGCACCAGGGGCTGCAGCTGCTAAAGCTCTTAACACGCTGAATAAATTAGGGTGCTGGCTCGCTAAGCAAAGCAATGCTACATCCGCAGCCTTGTCTAGCTTATTGATAGATGTCGACTCTGTCAGACATGCCACTTTGCAAAATCGCGCAGCCATAGATTTTCTGTTACTTGCAAGCGGCCACGGGTGTCAGGATTTTGAAGGTATGTGTTGCATGAACCTCTCGGATCACTCTGAGTCCATTCATGCAAGCATTCAGAGATTACGGGATGGGGCGGCTCAATTTTGGGAAGATGATGGGTGGGGATGGTTTGGCAATTTGCTGAATAATTAGGGTTTAGGAGGTTGGGTGAAGCAATTAATGAAATGGGTAGCAGAAGGTTTGTTGATCTTTTTATGCATCCTAGTCTGTGTCCCTTGCATTCTGCAATGTACTCAGCGGATGGTACAACAATCGATAAACACAGTGTTAATAGTTCAACAAAACAAAAAAGGGGGAGATGTAGGGGTAGACATCGAGGCATCGCACAAGACAGAGTTAAGGAGCCAAAGGCCATGGGCTGAATAGATAGCAGTATGGGAACATAAGGAGTAACCGCACGGAATGAGGGAGTGATGATGGGAACATGACCTTCGGGAAAGTATAATGTGGCACTTGCAAGGAGAATAGAAAGTACCGTAAATCACCGTGGGGAAGTACCGATCTGGGGTAGAGCTTATATAAAGGGCTGGCTTGCTTGAATAAAGTTGATCCTGATCCAGCACATCAGAGTCCGTGAATCAGACCGCCACAGAGCATGTCCGATTAACAGCCACCAAAGAGGGTTTATTACAGCCCCAGGCTGTGCAGAAATTCCGAAGCTCCTCCGGATGTTAATTAGATATGCGAAGAAAGATCATAAATCGCTGGGGGTTGTCTTTGTGGACTTGGCGAAAGCCTTTGATTCAGTCCATCACCATCACATCTTCAAGGTCCTCAGGCAGAAGGGTGTCAACGGTCATGTAACCGACATCATTGCAGAGATGGATAACAACAGTGCAACACGACTGGAGGTTGGGGGGACATGCTCGGAGAAGGTTAAGATCCTCACCGGCATGAGACAAGGTGATCCGATGTCCCCGCTTCTCTTCAATCTATCAATGGATCCGTTACTGTGTCGATTAGAAGAGGGCAAAGAAGGTTTCAAGTATAAGAACAGCTCAGTGTCATCGTTGGCATTCACAGATGATCTGGTGCTGCTGAGTGATTCGTGGGAAGGCATGCAGAAGAATACTCAAGTGGTGGAAGTTTTGCCATCTGACTGGGCTGAAGGTGCAAGCAGCAAAGTGCCAGTTTTTTTTTTTTTATTATTATTAGGCCCACAAAAGACTATTATACAATTAACAACTGTGACCTGTGGAGGATTGATGGGGTTCAGTTACATTTGATTGAGCCTGATAGCTCTGAGAAATATTTGGGCCTGGGAGTTGACCCATGGATTGGTCTCTCCAGACCAGAGCTACAAGAAAAGCTGTGCACATGGGTGAAGAACATTGGAGAGGCCCCATTAAAGCCACTTCAGAAGGCTGAAATTGGGGTTTACCACTAGCGGGAATTCTGGAAAACTGGAAAAAACCTGAAGGTACCTCTGGTCTCAGTAAGGGTAGGGCTATAGCCCTCTGTCAAGAGGAATGACTGTTACAGACTCGGGAGGGGACACCCTCTGAGCAATGGTCTCAAGGTGCTTCATTTGGTATGGGTAAGCTGACCTTCTTGGGTCATTGCTTGGAGGATCAGAAACCTCAGCAAATGAACTACTAGCAAGTCTGGGATAATTGAGCTTTTAAATGACCAGGGAGATCTGGGGATTCAAGTAAGGTAAGACATACGCTTGGGCAACAAACGCTGGGAGACTCGAGTAATGGTTTTGCCCTTGCTCCCCCCTTACACTGTTTCAGCACCCAAATCTGCTTCTAACTTATATCCATCGCTTCCCTCGGGAAACCAATCTGTCATACTGCAGGCTCCTGTGATTGGAACTGTAATGCCTAACCCAGCTGTGGGGGGCACCACTGGCACTGGGACAACAGCCCCACACCCCCCCCACCCCCCCCACCCCCCCCCGCACACACTGATTTTGCATGTCTATGTTTATCAGCCGTGGGCTCCAGGAAGTAACTCAATGGGCACAGCAAATGTCCCGGGCGCTGGAAGACCCAGAGAAGGCAGCTCTACTGTTTTCCACAATAGTAGAGGGACATCACCCTTGTCGCAGGGATGTTCAAGTACTGTTACAACAGATATTTCAGCCAGGGGATAGAGAACGGACACTGGAAAAAGACAGGGAGTTGGCAGACCGGGATGGAAACCGACAACTTTGACCACAAGTAGAACCAAACCGAGATTTTAATAATGTGAATGATGGGGTGCCATGTGAAATGACATGCTAAAATCCAGTTTTAGCAGTAAGAGCTGCAGGGCAACTGGCGTTAGCTGGGAAAGGGTTCAGGAAGTAAGACAAAAGTCTGAGGAACACCCGAGCAATTTTGGGAATCGCTTGCAGCAGGCCCTGTTATGCTATGGAGGGATGTCCGTGGAAAGTTTGAATGACAGACTGGCAGTGAGCATATCTGTCCAGCAAGCGGCTCCAGGTATTCATCAATATTTCACAACGCATGCTCCAGGATGGCAGGGAGAGAATTTACAAAAGGTACTCTCATTAGCAACATAGATATATGATGGAAAGTCAGAAAAAGAAAGGAAGGAGAAAGGAAGATGAAAGCAGGAGGAAGTGAGTATGCTGGCAGCAGCGCTGGGAGGAACTCCAATGCTGAGGGGAAGAGCAATAAATATGAGGGGACGAGGTCAAGGAGGAAGAGGACTAGAGGAACAGGAATGGTGGGTAGGGGACAGCTGGACCCCAACTGCTGTGCCTATTGCAGGAAACCAGGGCATTGGAAAAAAAAAGAGCCCTGTTTGGCCCCAGATGAGGGGAGGATTCGGAAACCCTCCAATTTGGAAACTGCAAGATAATAAAAGTGTGGAAGAAATGGCAGAATTTCAGCAGTATGAGCCCCAACAGTGACAGAAGGAAGGGGAACCGGAAGCACTAGCAGCATCTGAATCAGTGGTAGGAGACTGAGCTAGGACCCTAATAAGAGTTAATGGCCACTTACCCTGAGCTTTTAGTAGATACTGGGGCAACTTACTCCATGTTAACTGCCTATTCAGGAAATTTAAATCCAAAGGAAATGCAAGTACAAGGTATTGAAGGAAAACCATTTCTGCAAATAGAGCATTCCAGCCCAAGGGCATCAATTCCTAATCTGATTTAAGCCAAGAATAAACAACTTTTTAGTCAAGCAGTCCACTGAAATGTAGAGCTTTCATTTTGGACTTTGTGGGCTCCCTCATGGAGCTTAGATTTGTCCTGTCCTCACTGGAAAACTGAAACAAACCAACTACAAAGTTAGAAAGAAGCACTAGAGCTGTTTTGCAGACCTTGATCTTACATTCAGTTATGTGGGGAGCTGCCCTCTGTATTCGCTTTTAGATGCTGGAGACAGGGGCTGACCAAGATCTGAAATTGCCTCTTTGGATTTTGATTCTTTTGGATCGAGGACAGAGAAGACTTCTAGTCTTGAGGGCTGATCACTGGCAGCAAGAGACTGACCCCTAATGTGACTTCGACTAAACCAATGAGATAGATTGTGTTCTTCCCTCAGGGAAACTTCCAGATACCTTGGAATAGGCATAGAAATTGCCAGTTCCCCACTGGCAGAAGTTGAGCTACCTGTGACAGTTTTTTGGTGGGCCCAGGGCTGTGACAACATATTAGAGGGTGAGCTCTGGGGGAAATACTGAGATGGCAAACATCCCCTCCCAGAACCACGTATGCAGGGATTGACACGCAGTGTGCCTGCACACACCAGGCCATGGGAGTGCATTGGTGCCATGGCAAAGGGCCATGAGATTGAGGATAAGCATTCGCCCCTCCACAAGGTGCCCCAGGGCTCTGTCGCTCTGTGCCCTGTGAGATGTGATCCCGAGGATGGGGGTATCAGAAGGGCAGGGGTCCTGCCGGACTGCTCCCCAAAGTGGAAACCACCTCCCATGGCAGGAACTGACCAAGGTGGTCCTTGTTGAACAGGGTCTGGAAGAAGAATGTGGCCTGCAGAAAGGGAAGGAAGTGCAGTCATTTCCTGCAGGATGGAAGAGAGTGGAGACAGAGAATGAAGGAAACGTGTCTCAGGGATTCCAAATCTCATCTCCAAACACCACCAGGCTATGGGCCCAATCCCCTGCTCCCACTCATCGTAACAGGTGCTCAGGACTGGGATGAGGGGACAGGCATTTAGGCACTCAAGTTCCTCTCACCACTCCCCCACCCCAAGGAAAAGAACTAGTGTGCTTTTCCTAACAAGACAAAAAACCTGAACCATCCCACAAAAGCTTTCCGTAAGCCCACTAAGCAAAGCCCAGACTCTCCACCGATGCCTGAAGCCTCAGCCCGAAGCTGCTCCCTGGCAGCCCCTAACCGTCATCTTGTAAGCCTAGCTGGAAGGGGGTTGCGGCCTAGGAGGCAGAGGAAGGGCAGGGCAGGTGGTGTGTTGTGTGTTGGAGTGAAGGGGTGTGAAGCAGAGAGGAGAGGGCAGAGGCAGCCAAGAGGGAGGTGCAGGTGAAGGTGTGAGGTCTGGGCCATAGCTTGTGAGGTTACTTCTGCAGCAAGAAGCTGCTCAGAAGCAGCAGGCTGGCATGGAGAGGTGCTCAAGTGAATGGAGTGGGGCAGCCCATGGGAGAAGAGAACTTGTGGGAGGGTGGAGGCAGAAGCAGCTTGGATGGACTGTGCTTGATGTTGACAGGGAGGTACCTTCTGTTTCAGCATAGGACTGCCCGAGTTAAAGGCAACATGTTGAAGAAATTCTCAATACTTCTGGGTTAGGTCAGAACAAAAAATTTGTTTCTATAGCACTGCACAGAAGAGTACCTGGCAGCAACTCTGCACCTCCCACCCATAACAAGGCCTTTTATGTACTCTCTCACACGTTCCAGATGCTCCTAACCAATCAAAGAGCATAATCAGAAACCTTTCCTTTTATGGCATGCTTCAGCTCCATGTGCTGGGTGCCTCAAGGCTGGTTGCATCTGCTTTTTACCAGGGACACTGCTTACAGCTTGTTCATGAGGGAAAGTGCTAGAATAGCAAAGAAACAGTAATAACGGACATCAGCGTCGACCACTAGGGCTGCAATCAGCAATCCACAACCATCTTTGTGTTGCTGGAGCCCTGAGGGTAACAGAGAAGAGGTACTCCACCGTCACACCTGGGCTGACAAATACGTCGGTGGATTATACCACCAGGAGAATGGAAAACAACATGTTGTATAAGGCCGTATTAGTTCATGTTGCAGTACTTGTTCTTTTAGCTATCACTATAACTGTTCTTTTACTATGGCTTTGTTTGCCTTGCTATTGTTATTGTAGACAATCACCTTCCTCCACTAATCCCCCAGCGCCATAGGCAAACCCTCAAACGTGGCCTGGGACACCTTTTGGTTCGGTTGGTTTTAGAGATGTTATTGTTAAAAGTAGATATGTTAAGATATTGTTCATTACATATGTTATTGTTAAAAGAAGTTATTGTTAAAAGCTGGTTAGTTTTAGATATGATTATTGTTAAAAGTAGGTATTGTTAAAAATTGTTCATAACTCCCGTGCGCGCTTCTACCTTTTCTGTACTTCCTTCTGATCTCTACCTCATATCACCACTGTGGACGAAGGCTATGAAACCATAACCCCGAAGAAGCCATCTGTTCTCGATGGAAACAGGACTGAGCTGCTGCGACCCCCGAAATGGTCTCCCTACGACCACCCGGGACACACGAACCAGACCATGATCGGGTGAAGACTTTGGGAC